>NW_027175294.1:300000-534727 GCF_028021215.1 Eschrichtius robustus | reverse complement strand
CAAGGAGTAGGTCTTGTCTATTACATATTGGGTGTATGGAACGGTATCTGAGCGAATTTGAAACCCTTGTTTTATGCATCACCCCATCTCACCTTTCCCGTTAAGCAGCCATAAGTGTGTTTTCTAAACGTTGTGACTCTGTTCTGTTTTGTAATTCAGTTCAAGTGTAGCGGTTTTTTTACATTCCCTCTATAAGTGATAGCTTATGATAAGTGTCTTTTTCTGTGTGACTTATTTCACTTAGAATCGTTCGTACCTAACTCCACTCATCTTGCTTCTACTAGCCTTATAACATTGATTTCATGTCTGAGTGATATTCCAGTTTACATAAGGACCACAACTTCTTTATCCATTTTTCTCTTTCACTGGGATATTTAAGGTGTCATGAAGTGGAGGTTCTTGTCATCAGAGCATGCCCTAAACTTTCGGGTGCCTGTGTCTTGCTGATTTTTAGTTTTTCCAATTTATATGCCCATGAGTGGACGTGCCCTATGCTCCCTAAGCTGTTTTTTTCGATGTTTCAGGACACAACGTACACTTCTCCAGAGTGGCTGTTGGCAATTTACATCCCGCCCATCAGATGTAGCAAGGCTGCCATTTCTCCATGGCCTGTCCTGCATTTCTCGTTTGACACTTTTTGCAGCATGGCCCTTTTCACCGATGGGAATGCGAGACTTCTTTGTAGCGCTGATTTGCCTTTCCAGGTTGCTTGGTTGGCCAAAAAGGGCGTATGCGTTTTTTCCTGAATATATTCAGGAAAAAACGCATACGCCCTTTTTGGCCAAGGGCATCATTGTCGACGTTTTGCCGCTTTTCATGTGCTTTAATGGCGATTCGTATCTACCTCCTGAAATCTGTTTCCTGCAATTCTGCCTTGCTTTCAATTCCTCTTCGTTGCCTTCCCTCAATATATTTGTGGACGAGAGTTATCATTTATAACTCTGCAGGTTTGTGAATTGCAGTTGCCCCTGAGCTCCATTTTCATCTGTCTTTTTTGGGAGCTGGCCGCAAAAGCACGGGATTGCCTCAGGCCCTATTCTGGTTCCGGGCGGCAGGCTGAGCCTGTGGTTAATTCTTCTTCCTGTTGGGAAAATAGAGTGACCTGTGCCTGTCCCAACACCTAGATCTAGTCTCTCATTGGTTGCCCCTCTTCCCGTTCATCCTCAGGACAAATTGCAACCTGTAGGGAACAGGAGCTTAAAGGTGCTGATTCTCCAAGGAGGAGATTGCAAGTAAAGTAGCTGGAATGGCGAACCCGAGCACAAGGAGATGAGAAATGAGGTGCGTTTTAGAAACCTTTCAAAATCACATGGTGTACCATCTTCTGGGTTTCTCATGCATGTTTTCGATGTAGGAAGATGCCCTTGTACCTGGAGATTTGGGACCCATGGGATGGGTACCACGCAGTATTACTTTAAGGGTCTGCGTTTGCTCACGCAACCTCACCCAACCTCTCAGCCCCAAGAGTGTCCACCCTTATGTCTCATCCAGCTGTGGGTCTAGATATGGTCAATCCAGGTTGCATCACAGCCTCTGAACGAATTTTGTAAGAATGTCTCTCTCTTTCACTGTCTTTGTTTTACGGTTTTTAAAAGTAATTTATTTTTATAATGGGGTTTAGCTGCTTTTCATGGCTCTGTTTATGCGGCTTTACACCCCCTTGACTCACTTCCAGAGAGATATCAATATATAGGTTTTAAGATTCTTACTAGTCACATATATTCTTGTGCGGTGAATAGGGGGTGTTGAGTCCAGTTCACTGAGCAAGGAGTAGGTCTTGTCTATTACATATTGGGTGTATGGAACGGTATCTGAGCGAATTTGAAACCCTTGTTTTATGCATCACCCCACCTCACCTTTCCGTTAAGCAGCCATAGTGTGTTTTCTAAACGTGTGACTCTGTTCTGTTTTGTAATTCAGTTCAAGTGTAGCGGTTTTTACATTCCCTCTATAAGTGATAGCTTATGATAAGTGTCTTTTTCTGTGGACTTATTTCACTTAGAATCGTCGTACCTAACTCCACTCATCTTGCTTCTACTAGCCTTATAACATTGATTTCATGTCTGAGTGATATTCCATTGTACATAAGGACCACAACTTCTTTATCCATTTTTCTCTTTCCTGGGATATTTAAGGTGTCATGAAGTGGAGGTTCTTGTCAACTAGAGCAGCCCTAAACTTTCGGGTGCCTGTGTCTTGCTGATTTTTAGTTTTTCCAATTTATATGCCCATGAGTGGACGTGCCCTATGCTCCCTAAGCTGTGTTTTTTCGATGTTTCAGCACACACCGTACACATCTCCAGAGTGGCTGTTGGCAATTTACATCCCGCCCATCAGTGTAGCAAGGCTGCCATTTCTCCATGGCCTGTCCTGCATTTCTCAGTTTTGACACTTTTTGCAGCATGGCCCTTTTCACCGATGGGAAGCGAGACTTCTTTGTAGCGCTGATTTGCCTTTCCAGGTTGCTTGGTTGGCCAAAAAGGGTGTATGCGTTTTTTCCTGAATATATTCAGGAAAAAAGGCATACGCCCTTTTTGGCCAAGGGCATCATTGTCGACGTTTTGCCGCTTTTCATGTGCTTTAAAGGCGATTCGTATTCTACCTCCTGAAATCAGTTTCCTGCAATTCTGCCTTGCTTTGAATTCCTCTGCGTTGCTTCCCTCAATATATTTGTGGACGAGAGTTATCATTTATAACTCTGCAGGTTTGTGAATTGCAGTGCCCCTGAGCTCCATTTTTCAACTGTCTTTTTTGGGAGCTGGCCGCAAAAGCACGGGATTGCCTCAGGCCCTATTCTGGTTCCGGGCGGCAGGCCTGAGCCTGTGTTAATTCTTCTTCCTGTTGGGAAAATAGAGTGACCTGTGCCTGTCCCAACACCTAGATCTAGTCTCTCATTGGTTGCCCCTCTTCCCGTTCATCCTCAGGACAAATTGCAACCTGTAGGGAACAGGAGCTTAAGGTGCTGATTCTCCAAGGAGGGAGATTGCTAGTAAAGTAGCTGGAATGGCGAACCCGAGCACAAGGAGATGAGAAATGAGGTGCGTTTTAGAAACCTTTCAAAATCACATGGTGTACCATCTTCTGGGTTTCTCATGCATGTTTTCGATGTAGGAAGATGCCCTTGAACCTGGAGATTTGGACCCATGGGATGGGTACCACGCAGTATTACTTTAAAGGGTCTGCGTTTGCTCACCGAACCTCACCCAAACTCTCAGCCCAAGAGTGTCCACCCTTATGTCTCATCCAGCTGTGGGTCTAGATATGGTCAATCCAGGTTGCATCACACAGCCTCTGAACGAATTTTGTAAGAATGTCTCTCTCATTCACTGTCTTTGTTTTATGGGTTTTTAAAAGTAATTTTATTTTTATAATGGGGTTTAGCTGCTTTTCATGGCTCTGTTTATGCGGCTTTACTACCCCCTTGACTCACTTCCAGGAGAGATATCAATATATAGGTTTTAAGATTCTTACTAGTCACATATATTCTTGTGCGGTGAATAGGGGGTGTTGAGTCCAGTTCACTGAGCAAGGAGTAGGTCTTGTCTATTACATATTGGGTGTATGGAACGGTATCTGAGCGAATTTGAAACCCTTGTTTTATGCATCACCCACCTCTCACCTTTCCCGTTAAGCAGCCATAGTGTGTTTTCTAAACGTGTGACTCTGTTCTGTTTTGTAATTCAGTTCAAGTCTAGCGGTTTTTACATTCCCTCTATAAGTGATAGCTTATGATAAGTGTCTTTCTCTGTGTGACTTATTTCACTTAGAATCGTCGTACCTAACTCCACTCATCTTGCTTCTACTAGCCTTATAACATTGATTTCATGTCTGAGTGATATTCCATTGTACATAAGGACCACAACTTCTTTATCCATTTTTCTCTTTCCTGGATATTTAAGGTGTCATGAAGTGGAGGTTCTTGTCAACAGAGCAGCCCTAAACTTTCGGGTGCCTTTGTCTTGCTAATTTTTAGTTTTTCCAATTTATATGCCCATGAGTGGACGTGCCCTATGCTCCCTAAGCTGTTTTTTTTCGCTGTTTCAGGACACAACGTACACTTCTCCAGAGTGGCTGTTGGCAATTTACATCCCGCCCATCAGTGTAGCAAGGCTGCCATTTCTCCATGGCCTGTCCTGCATTTCTCGTTTTGACACTTTTTGCAGCATGGGCCCTTTCACCGATGGGAAGCGAGACTTCTTTGTAGCGCTGATTTGCCTTTCCAGGTTGCTTGGTGGCCAAAATAGGGCGTATGCGTTTTTTCCTGAATATATTCAGGAAAAAACGCATACGCCCTTTTTGGCCAAGGGCATCATTGTCGAAGTTTTGCCGCTTTCATGTGCTTTAAAGGCGATTCGTATCTACCTCCTGAAATCTGTTTCCTGCAAATCTGCCTTGCTTTCAATTCCTCTTCGTTGCCTTCCCTCAATATATTTGTGGACGAGAGTTATCATTTAATACTCTGCAGGTTTGTGAATTGCAGTGCCGCCTGAGCTCCATTTTTCAACTGTCTTTTTTGGGAGCTGGCCGCAAAAGCACGGGATTGCCTCAGGCCCTATTCTGGTTCCGGGCGGCAGGCTGAGCCTGTGGTTAATTCTTCTTCCTGTTGGGAAATATAGAGTGACCTGTGCCTGTCCCAACACCTAGATCTAGTCTCTCATTGGTTGCCCCTCTTCCGTTCATCCTCAGGACAAATTGCAACCTGTAGGGAACAGGAGCTTAAAGGTGCTGATTCTCCAAGTAGGGAGATTGCTAGTAAAGTAGCTGGAATGGCGAACCCGAGCACAGGAGATGAGAAATGAGGTGCGTTTTAGAAACCTTTCAAAATCACATGGTGTACCATCTTCTGGGTTTCTCATGCATGTTTTCGATGTAGGAAGATGCCCTTGAACCTGGAGATTTGGGACCCATGGGATGGGTACCACGCAGTATTACTTTAAAGGGTCTGCGTTTGCTCACGCAACCTCACCCAAACTCTCAGCCCACAAGAGTGTCCACCCTTATGTCTCATCCAGCTGTGGGTCTAGTTATGGTCAAGTCCAGGTTGCATCACAGCCTCTGAACGAATTTTGTAAGAATGTCTCTCTCTTTCACTGTCTATTGTTTTACGGGTTTTTAAAAGTAATTTATTTTATAATGGGGTTTAGCTGCTTTTCATGGCTCTGTTTATGCGGCTTTACACCCCCTTGACTCACTTCCAGAGAGATATCAATATATAGGTTTTAAGATTCTTACTAGTCACATATATTCTTGTGCGGTGAATAGGGGGTGTTGAGTCCAGTTCACTGAGCAAGGAGTAGGTCTTGTCTATTACATATTGGGTGTATGGAACGGTATCTGAGCGAATTTGAAACCCTTGTTTTATGCATCACCCCACCTCACCTTTCCCGTTAAGCAGCCATAGTGTGTTTTCTAACGTGTGACTCTGTTCTGTTTGTAATTCAGTTCAAGTGTAGCGGTTTTTACATTCCCTCTATAAGTGATAGCTTATGATAAGTGTCTTTTTCTGTGTGACTTATTTCACTTAGAATCGTCGTACCTAACTCCACTCATCTTGCTTCTACTAGCCTTATTAACATTGATTTCATGTCTGAGTGATATTCCATTGTACATAAGGACCACAACTTCTTTATCCTTTTTTGTCTTTCTGGGATATTTAAGGTGTCATGAAGTGGAGGTTCTTGTCAACAGAGCAGCCCTAAACTTTCGGGTGCCTGTGTCTTGCTGATTTTTAGTTTTTCCAATTTATATGCCCATGAGTGGACGTGCCCTATGCTCCCTAAGCTGTTTTTTTTCGATGTTTCAGGACACAACGTACACTTCTCCAGAGTGGCTGTTGGCAATTTACATCCCGCCATCAGTGTAGCAAGGCTGCCATTTCTCCATGGCCTGTCCTGCATTTCTCGTTTTGACACTTTTTGCAGCATGGCCCTTTTGACCGATGGGATAGCGAGACTTCTTTGTAGCGCTGATTTGCCTTTCCAGGTTGCTTGGTTGGCCAAATAGGGCGTATGCGTTTTTTCCTAAATATATTCAGGAAAATACGCATACGCCCTTTTTGGCCAAGGGCATCATTGTCGTAAAGTTTTGCAGCTTTTCATGTGCTTTAAAGGCGATTCGTATCTACCTCCTGAAATCTGTTTCCTGCATGTCTGCCTTGCTTGAATTCCTCTTCGTTGCCTTCCCTCAATATATTTGTGGACGAGAGTTATCATTTATAACTCTGCAGGTTTGTGAATTGCAGTGCCCCTGAGCTCCATTTTTCAACTGTCTTTTTTGGGAGCTGGCCGCAAAAGCACGGGATTGCCTCAGGCCCTATTCTGGTTCCCGGCGGCAGGCTGAGCCTGTGGTTATTCTTCTTCTGTTGGGAACATAGAGTGACCTGTGCCTGTCCCAAACCTAGATCTAGTCTCTCATTGGTTGCCCCTCTTCCCGTTCATCCTCAGGACAAATTGCAACCTGTAGGGAACAGGAGCTTAAAGGTGCTGATTCTCCAAGTAGGAGATTGCTAGTAAAGTAGCTGGAATGGCGAACCCGAGCACAAGGAGATGAGAAATGAGGTGCGTTTTAGAACCTTTCAAAATCACATGGTGTACCATCTTCTGGGTTTCTCATGCATGTTTTCGATGTAGGAAGATGCCCTTGAACCTGGAGATTTGGGACCCATGGGATGGGTACCACGCAGTATTACTTTAAAGGGTCTGCGTTTGCTCACCCAACCTCACCCAAACTCTCAGCCCCAAGAGTGTCCACCCTTATGTCTCATCCAGCTGTGGGTCTAGATATGGTCAATCCAGGTTGCATCACAGCCTCTGAACGAATTTTGTATGAATGTCTCTCTCTTTCACTCTCTTTGTTTTACGGGTTTTTAAAAGTAATTTATTTTTATAATGGGGTTTAGCTGCTTTTCATGGCTCTGTTTATACGGCTTTACACCCCCTTGACTCACTTCAGAGAGATATCAATATATAGGTTTTAAGATTCTTACTAGTCACATATATTCTTGTGCGGTGAATAGGGGGTGTTGAGTCCAGTTCACTGAGCAAGGAGTAGGTCTTGTCTATTACATATTGGGTGTATGGAACGGTATCTGAGCGAATTTGAAACCCTTGTTTTATGCATCACCCCACCTCACCTTTCCCGTTAAGCAGCCATAGTGTGTTTTCTAAACGTGTGACTCTGTTCTGTTTTGTAATTCAGTTCAAGTGTAGCGGTTTTTACATTCCCTCTATAAGTGATAGCTTATGATAAGTGTCTTTTTCTGTGTGACTTATTTCACTTAGAATCGTCGTACCTAACTCCACTCATCTTGCTTCTACTAGCCTTATAACATTGATTTCATGTCTGAGTGATATTCCATTGTACATAAGGACCACAACTTCTTTATCCATTTTTGTCTTTCCTGGGATATTTAAGGTGTCATGAAGTGGAGGTTCTTGTCAACAGAGCAGCCCTAAACTTTCGGGTGCCTGTGTCTTGCTGATTTTAGTTTTTCCAATTTATATGCCCATGAGTGGACGTGCCCTATGCTCCCTAAGCTGTGTTTTTTCGATGTTTCAGGACACACCGTACACATCTCCAGAGTGGCTGTTGGCAATTTACATCCCGCCCATCAGTGTAGCAAGGCTGCCATTTCTCCATGGCCTGTCCTGCATTTCTCGTTTTGACACTTTTGCAGCATGGCCCTTTTCACCGATGGGAAGCGAGACTTCTTTGTAGCGCTGATTTGCCTTTCCAGGTTGCTTGGTTGGCCAAAAAGGGTGTATGCGTTTTTTCCTGAATATATTCAGGAAAAAAGGCATACGCCCTTTTTGGCCAAGGGCATCATTGTCGACGTTTTGCCGCTTTTCATGTGCTTAAAAGGCGATTCGTATCTACCTCCTGAAATCTGTTTCCTGCAATTCTGCCTTGCTTTGAATTCCCTCTACGTTGCCTTCCCTCAATATATTTGTGGACGAGAGTTATCATTTATAACTCTGCAGGTTTGTGAATTGCAGTGCCCCTGAGCTCCATTTTTCAACTGTCTTTTTTGGGAGCATGGCCGCAAAAGCACGGGATTGCCTCAGGCCCTATTCTGGTTCCGGGCGGCAGGCTGAGCCTGTGGTTAATTCTTCTTCCTGTTGGGAAAATAGAGTGACCTGTGCCTGTCCAACACCTAGATCTAGTCTCTCATTGGTTGCCCCTCTTCCCGTTCATCCTCAGGACAAATTGCAACCTGTAGGGAACAGGAGCTTAAAGGTGCTGATTCTCCAAGGAGCGGAGATTGCTAGTAAAGTAGCTGGAATGGCGATACCCGAGCACAAGGAGATGAGAAATGAGGTGCGTTTTAGAAACCTTTCAAAATCACATGGTGTACCATCTTCTGGGTTTCTCATGCATGTTTTCGATGTAGGAAGATGCCCTTGAACCTGGAGATTTGGGACCCATGGGATGGGTACCACACAGTATTACTTTAAAGGGTCTGCGTTTGCTCACCCAACCTCACCCAAACTCTCAGCCCCAAGAGTGTTCCACCCTTATGTCTCATCCAGCTGTGGGTCTAGATATGGTCAATCCAGGTTGCATCACAGCCTCTGAACGAATTTTGTAAGAATGTCTCTCTCTTTCACTGTCTTTGTTTTACGGGTTTTTAAAAGTAATTTATTTTTATAATGGGGTTTAGCTGCTTTTCATGGCTCTGTTTATGCGGCTTTACACCCCCTTGACTCACTTCCAGAGAGATATCAATATATAGGTTTTAAGATTCATACTAGTCACATATATTCTTGTGCGGTGAATAGGGGGGTGTTGAGTCCAGTTCACTGAGCAAGGAGTAGGTCTTGTCTATTACATATTGGGTGTATGGAACGGTATCTGAGCGAATTTGAAACCCTTGTTTTATGCATCACCCACCTCACCTTTCCCGTTAAGCAGCCATAGTGTGTTTTCTAAACGTGTGACTCTGTTCTGTTTTGTAATTCAGTTCAAGTGTAGCGGTTTTTACATTCCCTCTATAAGTGATAGCTTATGATAAGTGTCTTTTTCTGTGTGACTTATTTCACTTAGAATCGTCGTACCTAACTCCACTCATCTTGCTTCTACTAGCCTTATAACATTGTTTTCATGTCTGAGTGATATTCCATTGTACATAAGGACCACAACTTCTTTATCCATTTTTCTCTTTCCTGGGATATTTAAGGTGTCATGAAGTGGAGGTTCTTGTCAACAGAGCAGCCCTAAACTTTCGGGTGCCTTGGTCTTGCTGATTTTTAGTTTTTCCAATTTATATGCCCATGAGTGGACGTGCTCTATGCTCCCTAAGCTGTTTTTTTTCGATGTTTCAGGACACAACGTACACTTCTCCAGAGTGGCTGTTGGCAATTTACATTCCGCCCATCAGTGTAGCAAGGCTGCCATTTCTCCATGGCCTGTCCTGCATTTCTCGTTTTGACACTTTTTGCAGCATGGCCCTTTTCACCGATGGGAAGCGAGACTTCTTTGTAGCGCTGATTTGCCTTTCCAGGTTGCTTGGTTGGCCAAAAAGGGCGTATGCGTTTTTTCCTGAATATATTCAGGAAAATACGCATACGCCCTTTTTGGCCAAGGGCATCATTGTCGACGTTTTGCCGCTTTTCATGTGCTTTAAAGGCGATTCGTATCTACCCTCCTGAAATCTGTTTCCTGCAAATCTGCCTTGCTTTCAATTCCTCTTTGTTGCCTTCCTCAATATATTTGTGGACGAGAGTTATCATTTATAACTCTGCAGGTTTGTGAATTGCAGTGCCCCTGAGCTCCATTTTTCAACTGTCTTTTTTGGGAGCTGCCGCAAAAGCACGGGATTGCCTCAGGCCCTATTCTGTTTCAGGGCGGCAGGCTGAGCCTGTGGTTATTCTTCTTCCTGTTGGGAAAATAGAGTGACCTGTGCCTGTCCCAACACCTAGATCTAGTCTCTCATTGGTTGCCCCTCTTCCCGTTCATCCTCAGGACAAATTGCAACCTGTAGGGAACAGGAGCTTAAAGGTGCTGATTCTCCAAGTAGGGAGATTGCTAGTAAAGTAGCTGGAATGGCGAACCCGAGCACAAGGAGATGAGAAATGAGGTGCGTTTTAGAAACCTTTCAAAATCACATGGTGTACCATCTTCTGGGTTTCTCATGCATGTTTTCGATGTAGGAAGATGCCCTTGAACCTGGAGATTTGGGACCCATGGGATGGGTACCACGCAGTATTACTTTAAAAGGGTCTGCGTTTGCTCACGCAACCTCACCCAAACTCTCAGCCCCAAGAGTGTCCACCCCTTATGTCTCATCCAGCTGTGGGTCTAGATATGGTCAATCCAGGTTGCATCACAGCCTCTGAACGAATTTTGTAAGAATGTCTCTCTCTTTCACTCTCTTTGTTTTACGGGTTTTTAAAAGTAATTTATTTTTATAATGGGGTTTAGCTGCTTTTCATGGCTCTGTTTATGCGGCTTTACACCCCTTGACTCACTTCCAGAGAGATATCAATATATATAGGTTTTAAGATTCTTACTAGTCACATATATTCTTGTGTGGTGAATAGGGGGTGTGTTGAGTCAGTTCACTGAGCAAGGAGTAGGTCTTGTCTATTACATATTGGGTGTATGGAACGGTATCTGAGCGAATTTGAAACCCTTGTTTATGCATCACCCCACCTCACCTTTCCCGTTAAGCAGCCATAGTGTGTTTTCTAACGTGTGACTCTGTTCTGTTTTGTAATTCAGTTCAAGTGTAGCGGTTTTTACATTCCCTCTATAAGTGATAGCTTATGATAAGTGTCTTTTTCTGTGTGACTTATTTCACTTAGAATCGTCGTACCTAACTCCACTCATCTTGCTTCTACTAGCCTTATAACATTGATTTCATGTCTGAGTGATATTCCATTGTACATAAGGACCACAACTTCTTTATCCATTTTTGTCTTTCCTGGGATATTTAAGGTGTCATGAAGTGGAGGTTCTTGTCAACAGAGCAGCCCTAAACTTTCGGGTGCCTGTGTCTTGCTGATTTTTAGTTTTTCCAATTTATATGCCCATGAGTGGACGTGCCCTATGCTCCTAAGCTGTTTTTTTCGATGTTTCAGGACACAACGTACACTTCTCCAGAGTGGCTGTTGGCAATTTACATCCGCGCCCATCAGTGTAGCAAGGCTGCCATTTCTCCATGGCCTGTCCTGCATTTCTCGTTTTGACACTTTTTGCAGCATGGCCCTTTTCACCGATGGGAAGCGAGACTTCTTTGTAGCGCTGATTTGCCTTTCCAGGTTGCTTGGTTGGCCAAAAAGGGCGTATGCGTTTTTACTGAATATATTCAGGAAAAAAGGCATACGCCCCTTTTTGGCCAAGGGCATCATTGTCGAACGTTTTGCCGCTTTTCATGTGCTTTAAAGGCGATTCGTATCTACCTCCTGAAATCTGTTTCCTGCAATTCTGCCTTGCTTTGAATTCCTCTTCGTTGCCTTCCCTCATTATATTTGTGGACGAGAGTTATCATTTATAACTCTGCAGGTTTGTGAATTGCAGTGCCCCTGAGGCTCCATTTTCAACTGTCTTTTTTGGGAGCTGGCCGCAAAAGCACGGGATTGCCTCAGGCCCTATTCTGGTTCCGGGCGGCAGGCTGAGCCTGTGGTTAATTCTTCTCCTGTTGGAAAATAGAGTGACCTGTGCCTGTCCAAACACCTAGATCTAGTCTCTCATTGGTTGCCCCTCTTCCGTTCATCCTCAGGACAAATTGCAACCTGTAGGGAACAGGAGCTTAAAGGTGCTGATTCTCCAAGTAGGGAGATTGCTAGTAAAGTAGCAGGAATGGCGAACCCGAGCACAAGGAGATGAGAAATGAGGTGCGTTTTAGAAACCTTTCAAAATCACATGGTGTACCATCTTCTGGGTTTCTCATGCATGTTTTCGATGTAGGAAGATGCCCTTGAACCTGGAGATTTGGGACCCATGGGATGGGTACCACGCAGTATTACTTTAAAGGGTCTGCGTTTGCTCACGCAACCTCACCCAACCTCTCAGCCCCAAGAGTGTCCACCCTTATGTCTCATCCAGCTGTGGGTCTAGATATGGTCAATCCAGGTTGCATCACAGCCTCTGAACGAATTTTGTAAGAATGTCTCTCTCTTTCACTGTCTTTGTTTTACGGGTTTTTAAAAGTAATTTATTTTTATAATGGGGTTTAGCTGCTTTTCATGGCTCTGTTTATACGGCTTTACACCCCCTTGACTCACTTCCAGAGAGATATCAATATATAGGTTTTAAGATTCTTACTAGTCACATATATTCTTGTGCGGTGAATAGGGGGTGTTGAGTCCAGTTCACTGAGCAAGGAGTAGGTCTTGTCTATTACATATTGGGTGTATGGAACGGTATCTGAGCGAATTTGAAACCCTTGTTTTATGCATCACCCCACCTCACCTTTCCCGTTAAGCAGCCATAGTGTGTTTTCTAAACGTGTGACTCTGTTCTGTTTTGTAATTCAGTTCAAGTGTAGCGGTTTTTAACATTCCCTCTATAAGTGATAGCTTATGATAAGTGTCTTTTTCTGTGTGACTTATTTCACTTAGAATCGTCGTACCTAACTCCACTCATCTTGCTTCTACTAGCCTTATAACATTGATTTCATGTCTGAGTGATATTCCATTGTACATAAGGACCACAACTTCTTTATCCATTTTTCTCTTTCCTGGGATATTTAAGGTGTCATGAAGTGGAGGTTCTTGTCAACAGAGCAGCCCTAAACTTTCGGGTGCCTTTGTCTTGCTGATTTTTAGTTTTTCCAATTTATATGCCCATGAGTGGACGTGCCCTATGCTCCCTAAGCTGTTTTTTTCGATGTTTCAGGACACAACGTACACTTCTCCAGAGTGGCTGTTGGCAATTTTCATTCCGCCCATCAGTGTAGCTAGGCTGCCATTTCCCCATGGCCTGTCCTGCATTTCTCGTTTTGACACTTTTTGCAGCATGGCCCTTTTCACCGATGGGAAGCGAGACTTCTTTGTAGCGCTGATTTGCCTTTCCAGGTTGCTTGGTTGGCCAAAAAGGGCGTATGCGTTTTTTCCTGAATATATTCAGGAAAAAACGCATACGTCCTTTTTGGCCAAGGGCATCATTGTCGACGTTTTGCCGCTTTTCATGTGCTTTAAAGGCGATTCGTATCTACTCCTGAAATCTGTTTCCTGCAAATCTGCCTTGCTTTCAATTCCTCTTCGTTGCCTTCCCTCAATATATTTGTGGACGAGAGTTATCATTTACAACTCTGCAGGTTTGTGAATTGCAGTGCCCCTGAGCTCCATTTTTCAACTGTCTTTTTTGGAAGCTGGCCGCAAAAGCACGGGATTGCCTCACGCCCTATTCTGGTTCCGGGCGGCAGGCTGAGCCTGTGGTTAATTCTTCTTCCTGTTGGGAAATAGAGTGACCTGTGACTGTCCCAACACCTAGATCTAGTCTCTCATTGGTTGCCCCTCTTCCCGTTCATCCTCAGGACAAATTGCAACCTGTAGGGAACAGGAGCTTAAAGGTGCTGATTCTCCAAGTAGGGAGATTGCTAGTAAAGTAGCTGGAATGGCGAACCCGAGCACAAGGAGATGAGAAATGAGGTGCGTTTTAGAAACCTTTCAAAATCACATGGTGTACCATCTTCTGGGTTTCTCATGCATGTTTTCGATGTAGGAAGATGCCCTTGAACCTGGAGATATGGGACCCATGGGATGGGTACCACGCAGTATTACTTTAAAGGGTCTGCGTTTGCTCACGCAACCTCACCCAAACTCTCAGCCCCAAGAGTGTCACCACCCTTATGTCTCATCCAGCTGTGGGTCTAGATATGGTCAATCCTGGTTGCATCACAGCCTCTGAACGAATTTTGTAAGAATGTCTCTCTCTTTCACTCTCTTTGTTTTTACGGGTTTTTAAAAGTAATTTATTTTTATAATGGGGTTTAGCTGCTTTTCATGGCTCTGTTTATGCGGCTTTACACCCCCTTGACTCACTTCAGAGAGATATCAATATATAGGTTTTAAGATTCTTACTAGTCACATATATTCTTGTGTGGTGAATAGGGGGTGTTGAGTCCAGTTCACTGAGCAAGGAGTAGGTCTTGTACTATTACATATTGGGTGTATGGAACGGTATCTGAGCGAATTTGAAACCCTTGTTTTATGCCATCACCCCACCTCACCTTTCCCGTTAAGCAGCCATAGTGTGTTTTCTAACGTGTGACTCTGTTCTGTTTTGTAATTCAGTTCAAGTGTAGCGGTTTTTACATTCCCTCTATAAGTGATAGCTTATGATAAGTGTCTTTTTCTGTGTGACTTATTTCACTTAGAATCGTCGTACCTAACTCCACTCATCTTGCTTCTACTAGCCTTATAACATTGATTTCATGTCTGAGTGATATTCCATTGTACATAAGGACCACAACTTCTTTATCCATTTTTGTCTTTCCTGGGATATTTAAGGTGTCATGAAGTGGAGGTTCTTGTCAACAGAGCAGCCCTAAACTTTCGGGTGCCTGTGTCTTGCTGATTTTTAGTTTTTCCAATTTATATGCCCATGAGTGGACGTGCCCTATGCTCCCTAAGCTGTTTTTTTTCGATGTTTCAGGACACAACGTACACTTCTCCAGAGTGGCTGTTGGCAATTTACATTCCGCCCATCAGTGTAGCAAGGCTGCCATTTCTCCATGGCCTGTCCTGCATTTCTCGTTTTGACACTTTTTGCAGCATGGCCCTTTTCACCGATGGGAAGCGAGACTTCTTTGTAGCGCTGATTTGCCTTTCCAGGTTGCTTGGTTGGCCAAAAAGGGCGTAATGCGTTTTTTCCTGAATATATTCAGGAAAATAGGCATACGCCCTTTTTGGCCAAGGGCATCATTGTCGACGTTTTGCCGCTTTTCATGTGCTTTAAAGGCGATTCGTATCTACCTCCTGAAATCTGTTTCCTGCAATTCTGCCTTGCTTTGAATTCCTCTTCGTTTCCTTCCCTCAATATATTTGTGGACGAGAGTTATCATTTATAACTCTGCAGGTTTTGTGAATTGCAGTGCCCCTGAGCTCCATTTTTCAACTGTCTTTTTTGGGAGCTGGCCGCAAAAGCACGGGATTGCCTCAGGCCCTATTCTGGTTCCGGGCGGCAGGCTGAGCCTGTGGTTAATTCTTCTTCCTGTTGGGAAAATAGAGTGACCTGTGCCTGTCCCCAACACCTAGATCTAGTCTCTCATTGGTTGCCCCTCTTCCCGTTCATCCTCAGGACAAATTGCAACCTGTAGGGAACAGGAGCTTAAAGGTGCTGATTCTCCAAGTAGGGAGATTGCTAGTAAAGTAGCTGGAATGGCGAACCCGAGCACAAGGAGATGAGAAATGAGGTGCGTTTTAGAAACCTTTCAAAATCACATGGTGTACCATCTTCTGGGTTTCTCATGCATGTTTTCGATGTAGGAAGATGCCCTTGAACCTGGAGATTTGGGACCCATGGGATGGGTACCACGCAGTATTACTTTAAAGGGTCTGCGTTTGCTCACGCAACCTCACCCAACCTCTCAGCTCCAAGAGTGTCCACCCTTTTGTCTCATCCAGCTGTGGGTCTAGATATGGTCAATCCAGGTTGCATCACAGCCTCTGAACGAATTTTGTAAGAATGTCTCTCTCTTTCACTCTCTTTGTTTTACGGGTTTTTAAAAGTAATTTATTTTTATAATGGGGTTTAGCTGCTTTTCATGGCTCTGTTTATGCGGCTTTACACCCACTTGACTCACTTCCAGAGAGATATCAATATATAGGTTTTAAGATTCTTACTAGTCACATATATTCTTGTGCGGTGAATAGGGGGTGTTGAGTCCAGTTCACTGAGCAAGGAGTAGGTCTTGTCTATTACATATTGGGTGTATGGAACGGTATCTGAGCGAATTTGAAACCCTTGTTTTATGCATCACCCCACCTCACCTTTCCCGTTAAGCAGCCATAGTGTGTTTTCTAAACGTGTGACTCTGTTCTGTTTTGTAATTCAGTTCAAGTGTAGCGGTTTTTACATTCCCTCTATAAGTGATAGCTTATGATAAGTGTCTTTTTCTGTGTGACTTATTTCACTTAGAATCGTCGTACCTAACTCCACTCATCTTGCTTCTACTAGCCTTATAATATTGATTTCATGTCTCAGTGATATTCCATTGTACATAAGGACCACAACTTCTTTATACATTTTTCTCTTTCCTGGGATATTTAAGGTGTCATGAAGTGGAGGTTCTTGTCAACAGAGCAGCCCTAAACTTTCGGGTGCCTGTGTCTTGCTGATTTTTAGATTTTCCAATTTATATGCCCATGAGTGGACGTGCCCTATGCTCCCTAAGCTGTTTTTTTTCGATGTTTCAGGACACAACGTACACTTCTCCAGAGTGGCTGTTGGCAATTTACATTCCGCCCATCAGTGTAGCAAGGCTGCCATTTCTCCATGGCCTGTCCTGCATTTCTCGTTTTGACACTTTTTGCAGCATGGCCCTTTTCACCGATGGGAAGCGAGACTTCTTTGTAGCGCTGATTTGCCTTTCCAGGTTGCTTGGTTGGCCAAAAAGGGCGTATGCGTTTTTTCCTGAATATATTCAGGAAAAAAGGCATACGCCCTTTTTGGCCAAGGGCATCATTGTCGACGTTTTGCCGCTTTTCATGTGCTTTAAAGGCGATTCGTATCTACCTCCTGAAATCTGTTTCCTGCAATTCTGCCTTGCTTTGAATTCCTCTTCGTTGCTTTCCCTCAATATATTTGTGGACGAGAGTTATCATTTATAACTCTGCAGGTTTGTGAATTGCAGTGCCCCTGAGCTCCATTTTTCAACTGTCTTTTTTGGGAGCTGGCCGCAAAAGCACGGGATTGCCTCAGGCCCTATTCTGGTTCCGGGCGGCAGGCTGAGCCTGTGGTTAATTCTTCTTCCTGTTGGGAAAATAGAGTGACCTGTGCCTGTCCCAACACCTAGATCTAGTCTCTCATTGGTTGCCCCTCTTCCCGTTCATCCTCAGGACAAATTGCAACCTGTAGGGAACAGGAGCTTAAAGGTGCTGATTCTCCAAGGAGGGAGATTGCTAGTAAAGTAGCTGGAATGGCGAACCCGAGCACAAGGAGATGAGAAATGAGGTGCGTTTTAGAAACCTTTCAAAATCACATGGTGTACCATCTTCTGGGTTTCTCATGCATGTTTTCGATGTAGGAAGATGCCCTTGAACCTGGAGATTTGGGACCCATGGGATGGGTACCACGCAGTATTACTTTAAAGGGTCTGCGTTTGCTCACGCAACCTCACCCAACCTCTCAGCCCCAAGAGTGTCCACCCTTATGTCTCATCCAGCTGTGGGTCTAGATATGGTCAATCCAGGTTGCATCACAGCCTCTGAACGAATTTTGTAAGAATGTCTCTCTCTTTCACTCTCTTTGTTTTACGGGTTTTTAAAAGTAATTTATTTTTATAATGGGGTTTAGCTGCTTTTCATGGCTCTGTTTATACGGCTTTACACCCCCTTGACTCACTTCCAGAGAGATATCAATATATAGGTTTTAAGATTCTTACTAGTCACATATATTCTTGTGCGGTGAATAGGGGGTGTTGAGTCCAGTTCACGGAGCAAGGAGTAGGTCTTGTCTATTACATATTGGGTGTATGGAACGGTATCTGAGCGAATTTGAAACCCTTGTTTTATGCATCACCCCACCTCACCTTTCCCGTTAAGCAGCCATAGTGTGTTTTCTAAACGTGTGACTCTGTTCTGTTTTGTAATTCAGTTCAAGTGTAGCGGTTTTTACATTCCCTCTATAAGTGATAGCTTATGATAAGTGTCTTTTTCTGTGTGACTTATTTCACTTAGAATCGTCGTACCTAACTCCACTCATCTTGCTTCTACTAGCCTTATAACATTGATTTCATGTCTGAGTGATATTCCATTGTACATAAGGACCACAACTTCTTTATCCATTTTTCTCTTTCCTGGGATATTTAAGGTGTCATGAAGTGGAGGTTCTTGTCAACAGAGCAGCCCTAAACTTTCGGGTGCCTTTGTCTTGCTGATTTTTAGTTTTTCCAATTTATATGCCCATGAGTGGACGTGCCCTATGCTCCCTAAGCTGTTTTTTTCGATGTTTCAGGACACAACGTACACTTCTCCAGAGTGGCTGTTGGCAATTTTCATTCCGCCCATCAGTGTAGCAAGGCTGCCATTTCTCCATGGCCTGTCCTGCATTTCTCGTTTTGACACTTTTTGCAGCATGGCCCTTTTCACCGATGGGAAGCGAGACTTCTTTGTAGCGCTGATTTGCCTTTCCAGGTTGCTTGGTTGGCCAAAAAGGGCGTATGCGTTTTTTCCTGAATATATTCAGGAAAAAACGCATACGCCCTTTTTGGCCAAGGGCATCATTGTCGACGTTTTGCCGCTTTTCATGTGCTTTAAAGGCGATTCGTATCTACCTCCTGAAATCTGTTTCCTGCAAATCTGCCTTGCTTTCAATTCCTCTTCGTTGCATTCCCTCAATATATTTGTGGACGAGAGTTATCATTTACAACTCTGCAGGTTTTGAATTGCAGTGCCCCTGAGCTCCATTTTTCAACTGTCTTTTTTGGGAGCTGGCCGCAAAAGCACGGGATTGCCTCAGGCCCTATTCTGGTTCCGGGCGGCAGGCTGAGCCTGTGGTTAATTCTTCTTCCTGTTGGGAAAATAGAGTGACCTGTGCCTGTCCCAACACCTAGATCTAGTCTCTCATTGGTTGCCCCTCTTCCCGTTCATCCTCAGGACAAATTGCAACCTGTAGGGAACAGGAGCTTAAAGGTGCTGATTCTCCAAGTAGGGAGATTGCTAGTAAAGTAGCTGGAATGGCGAACCCGAGCACAAGGAGATGAGAAATGAGGTGCGTTTTAGAAACCTTTCAAAATCACATGGTGTACCATCTTCTGGGTTTCTCATGCATGTTTTCGATGTAGGAAGATGCCCTTGAACCTGGAGATTTGCGACCCATGGGATGGGTACCACGCAGTATTACTTTAAAGGGTCTGCGTTTGCTCACACAACCTCACCCAAACTCTCAGCCCCAAGAGTGTCCACCCTTATGTCTCATCCAGCTGTGGGTCTAGATATGGTCAATCCAGGTTGCATCACAGCCTCTGAACGAATTTTGTAAGAATGTCTCTCTCTTTCACTCTCTTTGTTTTACGGGTTTTTAAAAGTAATTTATTTTTATAATGGGGTTTAGCTGCTTTTCATGGCTCTGTTTATGCGGCTTTACACCCCCTTGACTCACTTCCAGAGAGATATCAATATATAGGTTTTAAGATTCTTACTAGTCACATATATTCTTGTGTGGTGAATAGGGGGTGTTGAGTCCAGTTCACTGAGCAAGGAGTAGGTCTTGTCTATTACATATTGGGTGTATGGAACGGTATCTGAGCGAATTTGAAACCCTTGTTTTATGCATCACCCCACCTCACCTTTCCCGTTAAGCAGCCATAGTGTGTTTTCTAAACGTGTGACTCTGTTCTGTTTTGTAATTCAGTTCAAGTGTAGCGGTTTTTACATTCCCTCTATAAGTGATAGCTTATGATAAGTGTCTTTTTCTGTGTGACTTATTTCACTTAGAATCGTCGTACCTAACTCCACTCATCTTGCTTCTACTAGCCTTATAACATTGATTTCATGTCTGAGTGATATTCCATTGTACATAAGGACCACAACTTCTTTATCCATTTTTGTCTTTCCTGGGATATTTAAGGTGTCATGAAGTGGAGGTTCTTGTCAACAGAGCAGCCCTAAACTTTCGGGTGCCTGTGTCTTGCTGATTTTTAGTTTTTCCAATTTATATGCCCATGAGTGGACGTGCCCTATGCTCCCTAAGCTGTTTTGTTTCGATGTTTCAGGACACAACGTACACTTCTCCAGAGTGGCTGTTGGCAATTTACATTCCGCCCATCAGTGTAGCAAGGCTGCCATTTCTCCATGGCCTGTCCTGCATTTCTCGTTTTGACACTTTTTGCAGCATGGCCCTTTTCACCGATGGGAAGCGAGACTTCTTTGTAGCGCTGATTTGCCTTTCCAGGTTGCTTGGTTGGCCAAAAAGGGCGTATGCGTTTTTTCCTGAATATATTCAGGAAAAAAGGCATACGCCCTTTTTGGCCAAGGGCATCATTGTCGACGTTTTGCCGCTTTTCATGTGCTTTAAAGGCGATTCGTATCTACCTCCTGAAATCTGTTTCCTGCAATTCTGCCTTGCTTTGAATTCCTCTTCGTTTCCTTCCCTCAATATATTTGTGGACGAGAGTTATCATTTATAACTCTGCAGGTTTTTGAATTGCAGTGCCCCTGAGCTCCATTTTTCAACTGTCTTTTTTGGGAGCTGGCCGCAAAAACACGGGATTGCCTCAGGCCCTATTCTGGTTCCGGGCGGCAGGCTGAGCCTGTGGTTAATTCTTCTTCCTGTTGGGAAAATAGAGTGACCTGTGCCTGTCCCAACACCTAGATCTAGTCTCTCATTGGTTGCCCCTCTTCCCGTTCATCCTCAGGACAAATTGCAACCTGTAGGGAACAGGAGCTTAAAGGTGCTGATTCTCCAAGTAGGGAGATTGCTAGTAAAGTAGCTGGAATGGCGAACCCGAGCACAAGGAGATGAGAAATGAGGTGCGTTTTAGAAACCTTTGAAAATCACATGGTGTACCATCTTCTGGGTTTCTCATGCATGTTTTCGATGTAGGAAGATGCCCTTGAACCTGGAGATTTGGGACCCATGGGATGGGTACCACGCAGTATTACTTTAAAGGGTCTGCGTTTGCTCACGCAACCTCACCCAACCTCTCAGCTCCAAGAGTGTCCACCCTTTTGTCTCATCCAGCTGTGGGTCTAGATATGGTCAATCCAGGTTGCATCACAGCCTCTGAACGAATTTTGTAAGAATGTCTCTCTCTTTCACTCTCTTTGTTTTACGGGTTTTTAAAAGAAATTTATTTTTATAATGGGGTTTAGCTGCTTTTCATGGCTCTGTTTATGCGGCTTTACACCCCCTTGACTCACTTCCAGAGAGATATCAATATATAGGTCTTAAGATTCTTGCTAGTCACATATATTCTTGTGCGGTGAATAGGGGGTGTTGAGTCCAGTTCACTGAGCAAGGAGTAGGTCTTGTCTATTACATATTGGGTGTATGGAACGGTATCTGAGCGAATTTGAAACCCTTGTTTTATGCATCACCCCACCTCACCTTTCCCGTTAAGCAGCCATAGTGTGTTTTCTAAACGTGTGACTCTGTTCTGTTTTGTAATTCAGTTCAAGTGTAGCGGTTTTTACATTCCCTCTATAAGTGATAGCTTATGATAAGTGTCTTTTTCTGTGTGACTTATTTCACTTAGAATCGTCGTACCTAACTCCACTCATCTTGCTTCTACTAGCCTTATAACATTGATTTCATGTCTGAGTGATATTCCATTGTACATAAGGACCACAACTTCTTTATCCATTTTTCTCTTTCCTGGGATATTTAAGGTGTCATGAAGTGGAGGTTCTTGTCAACAGAGCAGCCCTAAACTTTCGGGTGCCTGTGTCTTGCTGATTTTTAGTTTTTCCAATTTATATGCCCATGAGTGGACGTGCCCTATGCTCCCTAAGCTGTTTTTTTTCGATGTTTCAGGACACAACGTACACTTCTCCAGAGTGGCTGTTGGCAATTTACATCCCGCCCATCAGTGTAGCAAGGCTGCCATTTCTCCATGGCCTGTCCTGCATTTCTCGTTTTGACACTTTTTGCAGCATGGCCCTTTTCACCGATGGGAAGCGAGACTTCTTTGTAGCGCTGATTTGCCTTTCCAGGTTGCTTGGTTGGCCAAAAAGGGCGTATGCGGTTTTTCCTGAATATATTCAGGAAAAAACGCATACGCCCTTTTTGGCCAAGGGCATCATTGTCGACGTTTTGCCGCTTTTCATGTGCTTTAAAGGCGATTCGTATCTACCTCCTGAAATCTGTTTCCTGCAATTCTGCCTTGCTTTGAATTCCTCTTCGTTGCCTTCCCTCAATATATTTGTGGACGAGAGTTATCATTTATAACTCTGCAGGTTTGTGAATTGCAGTGCCCCTGAGCTCCATTTTTCAACTGTCTTTTTTGGGAGCTGGCCGCAAAAGCACGGCATTGCCTCAGGCCCTATTCTGGTTCCGGGCGGCAGGCTGAGCCTGTGGTTAATTCTTCTTCCTGTTGGGAAAATAGAGTGACCTGTGCCTGTCCCAACACCTAGATCTAGTCTCTCATTGGTAGCCCCTCTTCCCGTTCATCCTCAGGACAAATTGCAACCTGTAGGGAACAGGAGCTTAAAGGTGCTGATTCTCCAAGTAGGGAGATTGCTAGTAAAGTAGCTGGAATGGCGAACCCGAGCACAAGGTGATGAGAAATGAGGTGCGTTTTAGAAACCTTTCAAAATCACATGGTGTACCATCTTCTGGGTTTCTCATGCATGTTTTTGATGTAGGAAGATGCCCTTGAACCTGGAGATTTGGGACCCATGGGATGGGTACCACGCAGTATTACTTTAAAGGGTCTGCGTTTGCTCACGCAACCTCACCCAACCTCTCAGCCCCAAGAGTGTCCACCCTTATGTCTCATCCAGCTGTGGGTCTAGATATGGTCAATCCAGGTTGCATCACAGCCTCTGAACGAATTTTGTAAGAATGTCTCTCTCTTTCACTCTCTTTGTTTTACGGGTTTTTAAAAGTAATTTATTTTTATAATGGGGTTTAGCTGCTTTTCATGGCTCTGTTTATGCAGCTTTACACCCCCTTCACTCACTTCCAGAGAGATATCAATATATAGGTTTTAAGATTCTTACTAGTCACATATATTCTTGTGTGTTGAATAGGGGGTGTTGAGTCCAGTTCACTGAGCAAGGAGTAGGTCTTGTCTATTACATATTGGGTGTATGGAACGGTATCTGAGCGAATTTGAAACCCTTGTTTTATGCATCACCCCACCTCACCTTTCCCGTTAAGCAGCCATAGTGTGTTTTCTAAACGTGTGACTCTGTTCTGTTTTGTAATTCAGTTCAAGTGTAGCGGTTTTTACATTCCCTCTATAAGTGATAGCTTATGATAAGTGTCTTTTTCTGTGTGACTTATTTCACTTAGAATCGTCGTACCTAACTCCACTCATCTTGCTTCTACTAGCCTTATATCATTGATTTCATGTCTGAGTGATATTCCATTGTACATAAGGACCACAACTTCTTTATCCATTTTTCTCTTTCCTGGGATATTTAAGGTGTCATGAAGTGGAGGTTCTTGTCAACAGAGCAGCCCTAAACTTTCGGGTGCCTTTTTCTTGCTGATTTTTAGTTTTTCCAATTTATATGCCCATGAGTGGACGTGCCCTATGCTCCCTAAGCTGTTTTTTTTCGATGTTTCAGGACACAACGTACACTTCTCCAGAGTGGCTGTTGGCAATTTACATTCCGCCCATCAGTGTAGCAAGGCTGCCATTTCTCCATGGCCTGTCCTGCATTTCTCGTTTTGACACTTTTTGCAGCATGGCCCTTTTCACCGATGGGAAGCGAGACTTCTTTGTAGCGCTGATTTGCCTTTCCAGGTTGCTTGGTTGGCCAAAAAGGGCGTATGCGGTTTTTCCTGAATATATTCAGGAAAAAAGGCATACGCCCTTTTTGGCCAAGGGCATCATTGTCGACGTTTTGCCGCTTTTCATGTGCTTTAAAGGCGATTCGTATCTACCTCCTGAAATCTGTTTCCTGCAATTCTGCCTTGCTTTCAATTCCTCTTCGTTGTCTTCCCTCAATATATTTGTGGACGAGAGTTATCATTTATAACTCTGCAGGTTTGTGAATTGCAGTGCCCCTGAGCTCCATTTTTCAACTGTCTTTTTTGGGAGCTGGCCGCAAAAGCACGGGATTGCCTCAGGCCCTATTCTGGTTCCGGGCGGCAGGCTGAGCCTGTGGTTAATTCTTCTTCCTGTTGGGAAAATAGAGTGACCTGTGCCTGTCCCAACACCTAGATCTAGTCTCTCATTGGTTGCCCCTCTTCCCGTTCATCCTCAGGACAAATTGCAACCTGTAGGGAACAGGAGCATAAAGGTGCTGATTCTCCAAGTAGGGAGATTGCTAGTAAAGTAGCTGGAATGGCGAACCCGAGCACAAGGAGATGAGAAATGAGGTGCGTTTTAGAAACCTTTCAAAATCACATGGTGTACCATCTTCTGGGTTTCTCATGCATGTTTTCGATGTAGGAAGATGCCCTTGAACCTGGAGATTTGGGACCCATGGGATGGGTACCACGCAGTATTACTTTAAAGGGTCTGCGTTTGCTCACGCAACCTCACCCAACCTCTCAGCTCCAAGAGTGTCCACCCTTTTGTCTCATCCAGCTGTGGGTCTAGATATGGTCAATCCAGGTTGCATCACAGCCTCTGAACGAATTTTGTAAGAATGTCTCTCTCTTTCACTCTCTTTGTTTTACGGGTTTTTAAAAGTAATTTATTTTTATAATGGGGTTTAGCTGCTTTTCATGGCTCTGTTTATGCGGCTTTACACCCACTTGACTCACTTCCAGAGAGATATCAATATATAGGTTTTAAGATTCTTACTAGTCACATATATTCTTGTGCGGTGAATAGGGGGTGTTGAGTCCAGTTCACTGAGCAAGGAGTAGGTCTTGTCTATTACATATTGGGTGTATGGAACGGTATCTGAGCGAATTTGAAACCCTTGTTTTATGCATCACCCCACCTCACCTTTCCCGTTAAGCAGCCATAGTGTGTTTTCTAAACGTGTGACTCTGTTCTGTTTTGTAATTCAGTTCAAGTGTAGCGGTTTTTACATTCCCTCTATAAGTGATAGCTTATGATAAGTGTCTTTTTCTGTGTGACTTATTTCACTTAGAATCGTCGTACCTAACTCCACTCATCTTGCTTCTACTAGCCTTATAATATTGATTTCATGTCTGAGTGATATTCCATTGTACATAAGGACCACAACTTCTTTATACATTTTTCTCTTTCCTGGGATATTTAAGGTGTCATGAAGTGGAGGTTCTTGTCAACAGAGCAGCCCTAAACTTTCGGGTGCCTGTGTCTTGCTGATTTTTAGATTTTCCAATTTATATGCCCATGAGTGGACGTGCCCTATGCTCCCTAAGCTGTTTTTTTTCGATGTTTCAGGACACAACGTACACTTCTCCAGAGTGGCTGTTGGCAATTTACATTCCGCCCATCAGTGTAGCAAGGCTGCCATTTCTCCATGGCCTGTCCTGCATTTCTCGTTTTGACACTTTTTGCAGCATGGCCCTTTTCACCGATGGGAAGCGAGACTTCTTTTTAGCGCTGATTTGCCTTTCCAGGTTGCTTGGTTGGCCAAAAAGGGCGTATGCGTTTTTTCCTGAATATATTCAGGAAAAAAGGCATACGCCCTTTTTGGCCAAGGGCATCATTGTCGACGTTTTGCCGCTTTTCATGTGCTTTAAAGGCGATTCGTATCTACCTCCTGAAATCTGTTTCCTGCAATTCTGCCTTGCTTTGAATTCCTCTTCGTTTCCTTCCCTCAATATATTTGTGGACGAGAGTTATCATTTATAACTCTGCAGGTTTGTGAATTGCAGTGCCCCTGAGCTCCATTTTTCAACTGTCTTTTTTGGGAGCTGGCCGCAAAAGCACGGGATTGCCTCAGGCCCTATTCTGGTTCCGGGCGGCAGGCTGAGCCTGTGGTTAATTCTTCTTCCTGTTGGGAAAATAGAGTGACCTGTGCCTGTCCCAACACCTAGATCTAGTCTCTCATTGGTTGCCCCTCTTCCCGTTCATCCTCAGGACAAATTGCAACCTGTAGGGAACAGGAGCTTAAAGGTGCTGATTCTCCAAGTAGGGAGATTGCTAGTAAAGTAGCTGGAATGGCGAACCCGAGCACAAGGAGATGAGAAATGAGGTGCGTTTTAGAAACCTTTCAAAATCACATGGTGTACCATCTTCTGGGTTTCTCATGCATGTTTTCGATGTAGGAAGATGCCCTTGAACCTGGAGATTTGGGACCCATGGGATGGGTACCACGCAGTATTACTTTAAAGGGTCTGCGTTTGCTCACGCAACCTCACCCAACCTCTCAGCCCCAAGAGTGTCCACCCTTATGTCTCATCCAGCTGTGGGTCTAGATATGGTCAATCCAGGTTGCATTACAGCCTCTGAACGAATTTTGTAAGAATGTCTCTCTCTTTCACTCTCTTTGTTTTACGGGTTTTTAAAAGTAATTTATTTTTATAATGGGGTTTATCTGCTTTTCATGGCTCTGTTTATACGGCTTTACACCCCCTTGACTCACTTCCAGAGAGATATCAATATATAGGTTTTAAGATTCTTACTAGTCACATATATTCTTGTGCGGTGAATAGGGGGTGTTGAGTCCAGTTCACTGAGCAAGGAGTAGGTCTTGTCTATTACATATTGGGTGTATGGAACGGTATCTGAGCGAATTTGAAACCCTTGTTTTATGCATCACCCCACCTCACCTTTCCCGTTAAGCAGCCATAGTGTGTTTTCTAAACGTGTGACTCTGTTCTGTTTTGTAATTCAGTTCAAGTGTAGCGGTTTTTACATTCCCTCTATAAGTGATAGCTTATGATAAGTGTCTTTTTCTGTGTGACTTATTTCACTTAGAATCGTCGTACCTAACTCCACTCATCTTGCTTCTACTAGCCTTATAACATTGATTTCATGTCTGAGTGATATTCCATTGTACATAAGGACCACAACTTCTTTATCCATTTTTCTCTTTCCTGGGATATTTAAGGTGTCATGAAGTGGAGGTTCTTGTCAACAGAGCAGCCCTAAACTTTCGGGTGCCTTTGTCTTGCTGATTTTTAGTTTTTCCAATTTATATGCCCATGAGTGGACGTGCCCTATGCTCCCTAAGCTGATTTTTTCGATGTTTCAGGACACAACGTACACTTCTCCAGAGTGGCTGTTGGCAATTTTCATTCCGCCCATCAGTGTAGCAAGGCTGCCATTTCTCCATGGCCTGTCCTGCATTTCTCGTTTTGACACTTTTTGCAGCATGGCCCTTTTCACCGATGGGAAGCGAGACTTCTTTGTAGCGCTGATTTGCCTTTCCAGGTTGCTTGGTTGGCCAAAAAGGGCGTATGCGTTTTTTCCTGAATATATTCAGGAAAAAACGCATACGCCCTTTTTGGCCAAGGGCATCATTGTCGACGTTTTGCCGCTTTTCATGTGCTTTAAAGGCGATTCGTATCTACCTCCTGAAATCTGTTTCCTGCAAATCTGCCTTGCTTTCAATTCCTCTTCGTTGCCTTCCCTCAATATATTTGTGGACGTGAGTTATCATTTACAACTCTGCAGGTTTTGAATTGCAGTGCCCCTGAGCTCCATTTTTCAACTGTCTTTTTTGGGAGCTGGCCGCAAAAGCACGGGATTGCCTCAGGCCCTATTCTGGTTCCGGGCGGCAGGCTGAGCCTGTGGTTAATTCTTCTTCCTGTTGGGAAAATAGAGTGACCTGTGCCTGTCCCAACACCTAGATCTAGTCTCTCATTGGTTGCCCCTCTTCCCGTTCATCCTCAGGACAAATTGCAACCTGTAGGGAACAGGAGCTTAAAGGTGCTGATTCTCCAAGTAGGGAGATTGCTAGTAAAGTAGCTGGAATGGCGAACCCGAGCACAAGGAGATGAGAAATGAGGTGCGTTTTAGAAACCTTTCAAAATCACATGGTGTACCATCTTCTGGGTTTCTCATGCATGTTTTCGATGTAGGAAGATGCCCTTGAACCTGGAGATTTGGGACCCATGGGATGGGTACCACGCAGTATTACTTTAAAGGGTCTGCGTTTGCTCACACAACCTCACCCAAACTCTCAGCCCCAAGAGTGTCCACCCTTATGTCTCATCCAGCTGTGGGTCTAGATATGGTCAATCCAGGTTGCATCACAGCCTCTGAACGAATTTTGTAAGAATGTCTCTCTCTTTCACTCTCTTTGTTTTACGGGTTTTTAAAAGTAATTTATTTTTATAATGGGGTTTAGCTGCTTTTCATGGCTCTGTTTATGCGGCTTTACACCCCCTTGACTCACTTCCAGAGAGATATCAATATATAGGTTTTAAGATTCTTACTAGTCACATATATTCTTGTGTGGTGAATAGGGGGTGTTGAGTCCAGTTCACTGAGCAAGGAGTAGGTCTTGTCTATTACATATTGGGTGTATGGAACGGTATCTGAGCGAATTTGAAACCCTTGTTTTATGCATCACCCCACCTCACCTTTCCCGTTAAGCAGCCATAGTGTGTTTTCTAAACGTGTGACTCTGTTCTGTTTTGTAATTCAGTTCAAGTGTAGCGGTTTTTACATTCCCTCTATAAGTGATAGCTTATGATAAGTGTCTTTTTCTGTGTGACTTATTTCACTTAGAATCGTCGTACCTAACTCCACTCATCTTGCTTCTACTAGCCTTATAACATTGATTTCATGTCTGAGTGATATTCCATTGTACATAAGGACCACAACTTCTTTATCCATTTTTGTCTTTCCTGGGATATTTAAGGTGTCATGAAGTGGAGGTTCTTGTCAACAGAGCAGCCCTAAACTTTCGGGTGCCTGTGTCTTGCTGATTTTTAGTTTTTCCAATTTATATGCCCATGAGTGGACGTGCCCTATGCTCCCTAAGCTGTTTTTTTTCGATGTTTCAGGACACAACGTACACTTCTCCAGAGTGGCTGTTGGCAATTTACATTCCGCCCATCAGTGTAGCAAGGCTGCCATTTCTCCATGGCCTGTCCTGCATTTCTCGTTTTGACACTTTTTGCAGCATGGCCCTTTTCACCGATGGGAAGCGAGACTTCTTTGTAGCGCTGATTTGCCTTTCCAGGTTGCTTGGTTGGCCAAAAAGGGCGTATGCGTTTTTTCCTGAATATATTCAGGAAAAAAGGCATACGCCCTTTTTGGCCAAGGGCATCATTGTCGACGTTTTGCCGCTTTTCATGTGCTTTAAAGGCGATTCGTATCTACCTCCTGAAATCTGTTTCCTGCAATTCTGCCTTGCTTTGAATTCCTCTTCGTTTCCTTCCCTCAATATATTTGTGGACGAGAGTTATCATTTATAACTCTGCAGGTTTGTGAATTGCAGTGCCCCTGAGCTCCATTTTTCAACTGTCTTTTTTGGGAGCTGGCCGCAAAAGCACGGGATTGCCTCAGGCCCTATTCTGGTTCCGGGCGGCAGGCTGAGCCTGTGGTTAATTCTTCTTCCTGTTGGGAAAATAGAGTGACCTGTGCCTGTCCCAACACCTAGATCTAGTCTCTCATTGGTTGCCCCTCTTCCCGTTCATCCTCAGGACAAATTGCAACCTGTAGGGAACAGGAGCTTAAAGGTGCTGATTCTCCAAGTAGGGAGATTGCTAGTAAAGTAGCTGGAATGGCGAACCCGAGCACAAGGAGATGAGAAATGAGGTGCGTTTTAGAAACCTTTCAAAATCACATGGTGTACCATCTTCTGGGTTTCTCATGCATGTTTTCGATGTAGGAAGATGCCCTTGAACCTGGAGATTTGGGACCCATGGGATGGGTACCACGCAGTATTACTTTAAAGGGTCTGCGTTTGCTCACGCAACCTCACCCAACCTCTCAGCTCCAAGAGTGTCCACCCTTTTGTCTCATCCAGCTGTGGGTCTAGATATGGTCAATCCAGGTTGCATCACAGCCTCTGAACGAATTTTGTAAGAATGTCTCTCTCTTTCACTCTCTTTGTTTTACGGGTTTTTAAAAGTAATTTATTTTTATAATGGGGTTTAGCTGCTTTTCATGGCTCTGTTTATGCGGCTTTACACCCACTTGACTCACTTCCAGAGAGATATCAATATATAGGTTTTAAGATTCTTACTAGTCACATATATTCTTGTGCGGTGAATAAGGGGTGTTGAGTCCAGTTCACTGAGCAAGGAGTAGGTCTTGTCTATTACATATTGGGTGTATGGAACGGTATCTGAGCGAATTTGAAACCCTTGTTTTATGCATCACCCCACCTCACCTTTCCCGTTAAGCAGCCATAGTGTGTTTTCTAAACGTGTGACTCTGTTCTGTTTTGTAATTCAGTTCAAGTGTAGCGGTTTTTACATTCCCTCTATAAGTGATAGCTTATGATAAGTGTCTTTTTCTGTGTGACTTATTTCACTTAGAATCGTCGTACCTAACTCCACTCATCTTGCTTCTACTAGCCTTATAACATTGATTTCATGTCTGAGTGATATTCCATTGTACATAAGGACCACAACTTCTTTATCCATTTTTCTCTTTCCTGGGATATTTAAGGTGTCATGAAGTGGAGGTTCTTGTCAACAGAGCAGCCCTAAACTTTCGGGTGCCTGTGTCTTGCTGATTTTTAGTTTTTCCAATTTATATGCCCATGAGTGGACGTGCCCTATGCTCCCTAAGCTGTTTTTTTTCGATGTTTCAGGACACAACGTACACTTCTCCAGAGTGGCTGTTGGCAATTTACATTCCGCCCATCAGTGTAGCAAGGCTGCCATTTCTCCATGGCCTGTCCTGCATTTCTCGTTTTGACACTTTTTGCAGCATGGCCCTTTTCACCGATGGGAAGCGAGACTTCTTTGTAGCGCTGATTTGCCTTTCCAGGTTGCTTGGTTGGCCAAAAAGGGCGTATGCGTTTTTTCCTGAATATATTCAGGAAAAAAGGCATACGCCCTTTTTGGCCAAGGGCATCATTGTCGACGTTTTGCCGCTTTTCATGTGCTTTAAAGGCGATTCGTATCTACCTCCTGAAATCTGTTTCCTGCAATTCTGCCTTGCTTTGAATTCCTCTTCGTTTCCTTCCCTCAATATATTTGTGGACGAGAGTTATCATTTATAACTCTGCAGGTTTGTGAATTGCAGTGCCCCTGAGCTCCATTTTTCAACTGTCTTTTTTGGGAGCTGGCCGCAAAAGCACGGGATTGCCTCAGGCCCTATTCTGGTTCCGGGCGGCAGGCTGAGCCTGTGGTTAATTCTTCTTCCTGTTGGGAAAATAGAGTGACCTGTGCCTGTCCCAACACCTAGATCTAGTCTCTCATTGGTTGCCCCTCTTCCCGTTCATCCTCAGGACAAATTGCAACCTGTAGGGAACAGGAGCTTAAAGGTGCTGATTCTCCAAGTAGGGAGATTGCTAGTAAAGTAGCTGGAATGGCGAACCCGAGCACAAGGAGATGAGAAATGAGGTGCGTTTTAGAAACCTTTCAAAATTACATGGTGTACCATCTTCTGGGTTTCTCATGCATGTTTTCGATGTAGAAAGATGCCCTTGAACCTGGAGATTTGGGACCCATGGGATGGGTACCACGCAGTATTACTTTAAAGGGTCTCCGTTTGCTCACGCAACCTCACCCAAACTCTCAGCCCCAAGAGTGTCCACCCTTATGTCTCATCCAGCTGTGGGTCTAGATATGGTCAATCCAGGTTGCATCACAGCCTCTGAACGAATTTTGTAAGAATGTCTCTCTCTTTCACTCTCTTTGTTTTACGGGTTTTTAAAAGTAATTTATTTTTATAATGGGGTTTAGCTGCTTTTCATGGCTCTGTTTATGCGGCTTTACACCCCCTTGACTCACTTCCAGAGAGATATCAATATATAGGTTTTAAGATTCTTACTAGTCACATATATTCTTGTGCGGTGAATAAGGGGTGTTGAGTCCAGTTCACTGAGCAAGGAGTAGGTCTTGTCTATTACATATTGGGTGTATGGAACGGTATCTGAGCGAATTTGAAACCCTTGTTTTATGCATCACCCCACCTCACCTTTCCCGTTAAGCAGCCATAGTGTGTTTTCTAAACGTGTGACTCTGTTCTGTTTTGTAATTCAGTTCAAGTGTAGCGGTTTTTACATTCCCTCTATAAGTGATAGCTTATGATAAGTGTCTTTTTCTGTGTGACTTATTTCACTTAGAATCGTCGTACCTAACTCCACTCATCTTGCTTCTACTAGCCTTATAACATTGATTTCATGTCTGAGTGATATTCCATTGTACATAAGGACCACAACTTCTTTATCCATTTTTCTCTTTCCTGGGATATTTAAGGTGTCATGAAGTGGAGGTTCTTGTCAACAGAGCAGCCCTAAACTTTCGGGTGCCTGTGTCTTGCTGATTTTTAGTTTTTCCAAATTATATGCCCATGAGTGGACGTGCCCTATGCTCCCTAAGCTGTTTTTTTTCGATGTTTCAGGACACAACGTACACTTCTCCAGAGTGGCTGTTGGCAATTTACATTCCGCCCATCAGTGTAGCAAGGCTGCCATTTCTCCATGGCCTGTCCTGCATTTCTCGTTTTGACACTTTTTGCAGCATGGCCCTTTTCACCGATGGGAAGCGAGACTTCTTTGTAGCGCTGATTTGCCTTTCCAGGTTGCTTGGTTGGCCAAAAAGGGCGTATGCGTTTTTTCCTGAATATATTCAGGAAAAAAGGCATACGCCCTTTTTGGCCAAGGGCATCATTGTCGACGTTTTGCCGCTTTTCATGTGCTTTAAAGGCGATTCGTATCTACCTCCTGAAATCTGTTTCCTGCAAATCTGCCTTGCTTTCAATTCCTCTTCGTTGCCTTCCCTCAATATATTTGTGGACGAGAGTTATCATTTATAACTCTGCAGGTTTGTGAATTGCAGTGCCCCTGAGCTCCATTTTACAACTGTCTTTTTTGGGAGCTGGCCGCAAAAGCACGGGATTGCCTCAGGCCCTATTCTGGTTCCGGGCGGCAGGCTGAGCCTGTGGTTAATTCTTCTTCCTGTTGGGAAAATAGAGTGACCTGTGCCTGTCCCAACACCTAGATCTAGTCTCTCATTGGTTGCCCCTCTTCCCGTTCATCCTCAGGACAAATTGCAACCTGTAGGGAACAGGAGCTTAAAGGTGCTGATTCTCCAAGTAGGGAGATTGCTAGTAAAGTAGCTGGAATGGCGAACCCGAGCACAAGGAGATGAGAAATGAGGTGCGTTTTAGAAACCTTTCAAAATCACATGGTGTACCATCTTCTGGGTTTCTCATGCATGTTTTCGATGTAGGAAGATGCCCTTGAACCTGGAGATTTGGGACCCATGGGATGGGTACCACGCAGTATTACTTTAAAGGGTCTGCGTTTGCTCACGCAACCTCACCCAACCTCTCAGCTCCAAGAGTGTCCACCCTTTTGTCTCATCCAGCTGTGGGTCTAGATATGGTCAATCCAGGTTGCATCACAGCCTCTGAACGAATTTTGTAAGAATGTCTCTCTCTTTCACTCTCTTTGTTTTACGGGTTTTTAAAAGTAATTTATTTTTATAATGGGGTTTAGCTGCTTTTCATGGCTCTGTTTATGCGGCTTTACACCCACTTGACTCACTTCCAGAGAGATATCAATATATAGGTTTTAAGATTCTTACTAGTCACATATATTCTTGTGCGGTGAATAGGGGGTGTTGAGTCCAGTTCACTGAGCAAGGAGTAGGTCTTGTCTATTACATATTGGGTGTATGGAACGGTATCTGAGCGAATTTGAAACCCTTGTTTTATGCATCACCCCACCTCACCTTTCCCGTTAAGCAGCCATAGTGTGTTTTCTAAACGTGTGACTCTGTTCTGTTTTGTAATTCAGTTCAAGTGTAGCGGTTTTTACATTCCCTCTATAAGTGATAGCTTATGATAAGTGTCTTTTTCTGTGTGACTTATTTCACTTAGAATCGTCGTACCTAACTCCACTCATCTTGCTTCTACTAGCCTTATAATATTGATTTCATGTCTGAGTGATATTCCATTGTACATAAGGACCACAACTTCTTTATACATTTTTCTCTTTCCTGGGATATTTAAGGTGTCATGAAGTGGAGGTTCTTGTCAACAGAGCAGCCCTAAACTTTCGGGTGCCTGTGTCTTGCTGATTTTTAGATTTTCCAATTTATATGCCCATGAGTGGACGTGCCCTATGCTCCCTAAGCTGTTTTTTTTCGATGTTTCAGGACACAACGTACACTTCTCCAGAGTGGCTGTTGGCAATTTACATTCCGCCCATCAGTGTAGCAAGGCTGCCATTTCTCCATGGCCTGTCCTGCATTTCTCGTTTTGACACTTTTTGCAGCATGGCCCTTTTCACCTATGGGAAGCGAGACTTCTTTGTAGCGCTGATTTGCCTTTCCAGGTTGCTTGGTTGGCCAAAAAGGGCGTATGCGTTTTTTCCTGAATATATTCAGGAAAAAAGGCATACGCCCTTTTTGGCCAAGGGCATCATTGTCGACGTTTTGCCGCTTTTCATGTGCTTTAAAGGCGATTCGTATCTACCTCCTGAAATCTGTTTCCTGCAATTCTGCCTTGCCTTGAATTCCTCTTCGTTGCCTTCCCTCAATATATTTGTGGACGAGAGTTATCATTTATAACTCTGCAGGTTTGTGAATTGCAGTGCCCCTGAGCTCCATTTTTCAACTGTCTTTTTTGGGAGCTGGCCGCAAAAGCACGGGATTGCCTCAGGCCCTATTCTGGTTCCGGGCGGCAGGCTGAGCCTGTGGTTAATTCTTCTTCCTGTTGGGAAAATAGAGTGACATGTGCCTGTCCCAACACCTAGATCTAGTCTCTCATTGGTTGCCCCTCTTCCCGTTCATCCTCAGGACAAATTGCAACCTGTAGGGAACAGGAGCTTAAAGGTGCTGATTCTCCAAGTAGGGAGATTGCTAGTAAAGTAGCTGGAATGGCGAACCCGAGCACAAGGAGATGAGAAATGAGGTGCGTTTTAGAAACCTTTCAAAATCACATGGTGTACCATCTTCTGGGTTTCTCATGCATGTTTTCGATGTAGGAAGATGCCCTTGAACCTGGAGATTTGGGACCCATGGGATGGGTACCACGCAGTATTACTTTAAAGGGTCTGCGTTTGCTCACGCAACCTCACCCAAACTCTCAGCCCCAAGAGTGTCCACCCTTATGTCTCATCCAGCTGTGGGTCTAGATATGGTCAATCCAGGTTGCATCACAGCCTCTGAACGAATTTTGTAAGAATGTCTCTCTCTTTCACTCTCTTTGTTTTACGGGTTTTTAAAAGTAATTTATTTTTATAATGGGGTTTAGCTGCTTTTCATGGCTCTGTTTATGCGGCTTTACACCCCCTTGACTCACTTCCAGAGAGATATCAATATATAGGTTTTAAGATTCTTACTAGTCACATATATTCTTGTGCGGTGAATAAGGGGTGTTGAGTCCAGTTCACTGAGCAAGGAGTAGGTCTTGTCTATTACATATTGGGTGTATGGAACGGTATCTGAGCGAATTTGAAACCCTTGTTTTATGCATCACCCCACCTCACCTTTCCCGTTAAGCAGCCATAGTGTGTTTTCTAAACGTGTGACTCTGTTCTGTTTTGTAATTCAGTTCAAGTGTAGCGGTTTTTACATTCCCTCTATAAGTGATAGCTTATGATAAGTGTCTTTTTCTGTGTGACTTATTTCACTTAGAATCGTCGTACCTAACTCCACTCATCTTGCTTCTACTAGCCTTATAACATTGATTTCATGTCTGAGTGATATTCCATTGTACATAAGGACCACAACTTCTTTATCCATTTTTCTCTTTCCTGGGATATTTAAGGTGTCATGAAGTGGAGGTTCTTGTCAACAGAGCAGCCCTAAACTTTCGGGTGCCTGTGTCTTGCTGATTTTTAGTTTTTCCAATTTATATGCCCATGAGTGGACGTGCCCTATGCTCCCTAAGCTGTTTTTTTTCGATGTTTCAGGACACAACGTACACTTCTCCAGAGTGGCTGTTGGCAATTTACATTCCGCCCATCAGTGTAGCAAGGCTGCCATTTCTCCATGGCCTGTCCTGCATTTCTCGTTTTGACACTTTTTGCAGCATGGCCCTTTTCACCGATGGGAAGCGAGACTTCTTTGTAGCGCTGATTTGCCTTTCCAGGTTGCTTGGTTGGCCAAAAAGGGCGTATGCGTTTTTTCCTGAATATATTCAGGAAAAAACGCATACGCCCTTTTTGGCCAAGGGCATCATTGTCGACGTTTTGCCGCTTTTCATGTGCTTTAAAGGCGACTCGTATCTACCTCCTGAAATCTGTTTCCTGCAAATCTGCCTTGCTTTCAATTCCTCTTCGTTGCCTTCCCTCAATATATTTGTGGACGAGAGTTATCATTTATAACTCTGCAGGTTTGTGAATTGCAGTGCCCCTGAGCTCCATTTTACAACTGTCTTTTTTGGGAGCTGGCCGCAAAAGCACGGGATTGCCTCAGGCCCTATTCTGGTTCCGGGCGGCAGGCTGAGCCTGTGGTTAATTCTTCTTCCTGTTGGGAAAATAGAGTGACCTGTGCCTGTCCCAACACCTAGATCTAGTCTCTCATTGGTTGCCCCTCTTCCCGTTCATCCTCAGGACAAATTGCAACCTGTAGGGAACAGGAGCTTTAAGGTGCTGATTCTCCAAGTAGGGAGATTGCTAGTAAAGTAGCTGGAATGGCGAACCCGAGCACAAGGAGATGAGAAATGAGGTGCGTTTTAGAAACCTTTCAAAATCACATGGTGTACCATCTTCTGGGTTTCTCATGCATGTTTTCGATGTAGGAAGATGCCCTTGAACCTGGAGATTTGGGACCCATGGGATGGGTACCACGCAGTATTACTTTAAAGGGTCTGCGTTTGCTCACGCAACCTCACCCAAGCTCTCAGCCCCAAGAGTGTCCACCCTTATGTCTCATCCAGCTGTGGGTCTAGATATGGTCAATCCAGGTTGCATCACAGCCTCTGAACGAATTTTGTAAGAATGTCTCTCTCTTTCACTCTCTTTGTTTTACGGGTTTTTAAAAGTAATTTATTTTTATAATGGGGTTTAGCTGCTTTTCATGGCTCTGTTTATGCGGCTTTACACCCCCTTGACTCACTTCCAGAGAGATATCAATATATAGGTTTTAAGATTCTTACTAGTCACATATATTCTTGTGCGGTGAATAAGGGGTGTTGAGTCCAGTTCACTGAGCAAGGAGTAGGTCTTGTCTATTACATATTGGGTGTATGGAACGGTATCTGAGCGAATTTGAAACCCTTGTTTTATGCATCACCCCACCTCACCTTTCCCGTTAAGCAGCCATAGTGTGTTTTCTAAACGTGTGACTCTGTTCTGTTTTGTAATTCAGTTCAAGTGTAGCGGTTTTTACATTCCCTCTATAAGTGATAGCTTATGATAAGTGTCTTTTTCTGTGTGACTTATTTCACTTAGAATCGTCGTACCTAACTCCACTCATCTTGCTTCTACTAGCCTTATATCATTGATTTCATGTCTGAGTGATATTCCATTGTACATAAGGACCACAACTTCTTTATCCATTTTTGTCTTTCCTGGGATATTTAAGGTGTCATGAAGTGGAGGTTCTTGTCAACAGAGCAGCCCTAAACTTTCGGGTGCCTGTGTCTTGCTGATTTTTAGTTTTTCCAATTTATATGCCCATGAGTGGACGTGCCCTATGCTCCCTAAGCTGTTTTTTTTCGATGTTTCAGGACACAACGTACACTTCTCCAGAGTGGCTGTTGGCAATTTACATTCCACCCATCAGTGTAGCAAGGCTGCCATTTCTCCATGGCCTGTCCTGCATTTCTCGTTTTGACACTTTTTGCAGCATGGCCCTTTTGTCCGAAGGGAAGCGAGACTTCTTTGTAGCGCTGATTTGCCTTTCCAGGTTGCTTGGTTGGCCAAAAAGGGCGTATGCGTTTTTTCCTGAATATATTCAGGAAAAAAGGCATACGCCCTTTTTGGCCAAGGGCATCATTGTCGACGTTTTGCCGCTTTTCATGTGCTTTAAAGGCGATTCGTATCTACCTCCTGAAATCTGTTTCCTGCAATTCTGCCTTGCTTTGAATTCCTCTTCGTTTCCTTCCCTCAATATATTTGTGGACGAGAGTTATCATTTATAACTCTGCAGGTTTGTGAATTGCAGTGCCCCTGAGCTCCATTTTTCAACTGTCTTTTTTGGGAGCTGGCCGCAAAAGCACGGGATTGCCTCAGGCCCTATTCTGGTTCCGGGCGGCAGGCTGAGCCTGTGGTTAATTCTTCTTCCTGTTGGGAAAATAGAGTGACCTGTGCCTGTCCCAACACCTAGATCTAGTCTCTCATTGGTTGCCCCTCTTCCCGTTCATCCTCAGGACAAATTGCAACCTGTAGGGAACAGGAGCTTAAAGGTGCTGATTCTCCAAGTAGGGAGATTGCTAGTAAAGTAGCTGGAATGGCGAACCCGAGCACAAGGAGATGAGAAATGAGGTGCGTTTTAGAAACCTTTCAAAATCACATGGTGTACCATCTTCTGGGTTTCTCATGCATGTTTTCGATGTAGGAAGATGCCCTTGAACCTGGAGATTTGGGACCCATGGGATGGGTACCACGCAGTATTACTTTAAAGGGTCTCCGTTTGCTCACCCAACCTCACCCAACCTCTCAGCCCCAAGAGTGTCCACCCTTATGTCTCATCCAGCTGTGGGTCTAGATATGGTCAATCCAGGTTGCATCACAGCCTCTGAACGAATTTTGTAAGAATGTCTCTCTCTTTCACTCTCTTTGTTTTACGGGTTTTTAAAAGAAATTTATTTTTATAATGGGGTTTAGCTGCTTTTCATGGCTCTGTTTATGCGGCTTTACACCCCCTTGACTCACTTCCAGAGAGATATCAATATATAGGTTTTAAGATTCTTACTAGTCACATATATTCTTGTGCGGTGAATAGGGGGTGTTGAGTCCAGTTCACTGAGCAAGGAGTAGGTCTTGTCTATTACATATTGGGTGTATGGAACGGTATCTGAGCGAATTTGAAACCCTTGTTTTATGCATCACCCCACCTCACCTTTCCCGTTAAGCAGCCATAGTGTGTTTTCTAAACGTGTGACTCTGTTCTGTTTTGTAATTCAGTTCAAGTGTAGCGGTTTTTACATTCCCTCTATAAGTGATAGCTTATGATAAGTGTCTTTTTCTGTGTGACTTATTTCACTTAGAATCGTCGTACCTAACTCCACTCATCTTGCTTCTACTAGCCTTATAACATTGATTTCATGTCTGAGTGATATTCCATTGTACATAAGGACCACAACTTCTTTATCCATTTTTCTCTTTCCTGGGATATTTAAGGTGTCATGAAGTGGAGGTTCTTGTCAACAGAGCAGCCCTAAACTTTCGGGTGCCTGTGTCTTGCTGATTTTTAGTTTTTCCAATTTATATGCCCATGAGTGGACGTGCCCTATGCTCCCTAAGCTGTTTTTTTTCGATGTTTCAGGACACAACGTACACTTCTCCAGAGTGGCTGTTGGCAATTTACATTCCGCCCATCAGTGTAGCAAGGCTGCCATTTCTCCATGGCCTGTCCTGCATTTCTCGTTTTGACACTTTTTGCAGCATGGCCCTTTTCACCGATGGGAAGCGAGACTTCTTTGTAGCGCTGATTTGCCTTTCCAGGTTGCTTGGTTGGCCAAAAAGGGCGTATGCGGTTTTTCCTGAATATATTCAGGAAAAAACGCATACGCCCTTTTTGGCCAAGGGCATCATTGTCGACGTTTTGCCGCTTTTCATGTGCTTTAAAAGCGATTCGTATCTACCTCCTGAAATCTGTTTCCTGCAAATCTGCCTTGCTTTCAATTCCTCTTCGTTGCCTTCCCTCAATATATTTGTGGACGAGAGTTATCATTTATAACTCTGCAGGTTTGTGAATTGCAGTGCCCCTGAGCTCCATTTTACAACTGTCGTTTTTGGGAGCTGGCCGCAAAAGCACGGGATTGCCTCAGGCCCTATTCTGGTTCCGGGCGGCAGGCTGAGCCTGTGGTTAATTCTTCTTCCTGTTGGGAAAATAGAGTGACCTGTGCCTGTCCCAACACCTAGATCTAGTCTCTCATTGGTTGCCCCTCTTCCCGTTCATCCTCAGGACAAATTGCAACCTGTAGGGAACAGGAGCTTAAAGGTGCTGATTCTCCAAGTAGGGAGATTGCTAGTAAAGTAGCTGGAATGGCGAACCCGAGCACAAGGAGATGAGAAATGAGGTGCGTTTTAGAAACCTTTCAAAATCACATGGTGTACCATCTTCTGGGTTTCTCATGCATGTTTTCGATGTAGGAAGATGCCCTTGAACCTGGAGATTTGGGACCCATGGGATGGGTACCACGCAGTATTACTTTAAAGGGTCTGCGTTTGCTCACGCAACCTCACCCAAACTCTCAGCCCCAAGAGTGTCCACCCTTATGTCTCATCCAGCTGTGGGTCTAGATATGGTCAATCCAGGTTGCATCACAGCCTCTGAACGAATTTTGTAAGAATGTCTCTCTCTTTCACTCTCTTTGTTTTACGGGTTTTTAAAAGTAATTTATTTTTATAATGGGGTTTAGCTGCTTTTCATGGCTCTGTTTATGCGGCTTTACACCCCCTTGACTCACTTCCAGAGAGATATCAATATATAGGTTTTAAGATTCTTACTAGTCACATATATTCTTGTGCGGTGAATAAGGGGTGTTGAGTCCAGTTCACTGAGCAAGGAGTAGGTCTTGTCTATTACATATTGGGTGTATGGAACGGTATCTGAGCGAATTTGAAACCCTTGTTTTATGCATCACCCCACCTCACCTTTCCCGTTAAGCAGCCATAGTGTGTTTTCTAAACGTGTGACTCTGTTCTGTTTTGTAATTCAGTTCAAGTGTAGCGGTTTTTACATTCCCTCTATAAGTGATAGCTTATGATAAGTGTCTTTTTCTGTGTGACTTATTTCACTTAGAATCGTCGTACCTAACTCCACTCATCTTGCTTCTACTAGCCTTATATCATTGATTTCATGTCAGAGTGATATTCCATTGTACATAAGGACCACAACTTCTTTATCCATTTTTGTCTTTCCTGGGATATTTAAGGTGTCATGAAGTGGAGGTTCTTGTCAACAGAGCAGCCCTAAACTTTCGGGTGCCTGTGTCTTGCTGATTTTTAGTTTTTCCAATTTATATGCCCATGAGTGGACGTGCCCTATGCTCCCTAAGCTGTTTTTTTTCGATGTTTCAGGACACAACGTACACTTCTCCAGAGTGGCTGTTGGCAATTTACATTCCGCCCATCAGTGTAGCAAGGCTGCCATTTCTCCATGGCCTGTCCTGCATTTCTCGTTTTGACACTTTTTGCAGCATGGCCCTTTTCACCGATGGGAAGCGAGACTTCTTTGTAGCGCTGATTTGCCTTTCCAGGTTGCTTGGTTGGCCAAAAAGGGCGTATGCGTTTTTTCCTGAATATATTCAGGAAAAAAGGCATACGCCCTTTTTGGCCAAGGGCATCATTGTCGACGTTTTGCCGCTTTTCATGTGCTTTAAAGGCGATTCGTATCTACCTCCTGAAATCTGTTTCCTGCAAATCTGCCTTGCTTTCAATTCCTCTTCGTTGCCTTCCCTCAATATATTTGTGGACGAGAGTTATCATTTATAACTCTGCAGGTTTGTGAATTGCAGTGCCCCTGAGCTCCATTTTACAACTGTCTTTTTTGGGAGCTGGCCGCAAAAGCACGGGATTGCCTCAGGCCCTATTCTGGTTCCGGGCGGCAGGCTGAGCCTGTGGTTAATTCTTCTTCCTGTTGGGAAAATAGAGTGACCTGTGCCTGTCCCAACACCTAGATCTAGTCTCTCATTGGTTGCCCCTCTTCCCGTTCATCCTCAGGACAAATTGCAACCTGTAGGGAACAGGAGCTTAAAGGTGCTGATTCTCCAAGTAGGGAGATTGCTAGTAAAGTAGCTGGAATGGCGAACCCGAGCACAAGGAGATGAGAAATGAGGTGCGTTTTAGAAACCTTTCAAAATCACATGGTGTACCATCTTCTGGGTTTCTCATGCATGTTTTCGATGTAGGAAGATGCCCTTGAACCTGGAGATTTGGGACCCATGGGATGGGTACCACGCAGTATTACTTTAAAGGGTCTGCGTTTGCTCACGCAACCTCACCCAAACTCTCAGCCCCAAGAGTGTCCACCCTTATGTCTCATCCAGCTGTGGGTCTAGATATGGTCAATCCAGGTTGCATCACAGCCTCTGAACGAATTTTGTAAGAATGTCTCTCTCTTTCACTCTCTTTGTTTTACGGGTTTTTAAAAGTAATTTATTTTTATAATGGGGTTTAGCTGCTTTTCATGGCTCTGTTTATGCGGCTTTACACCCCCTTGACTCACTTCCAGAGAGATATCAATATATAGGTTTTAAGATTCTTACTAGTCACATATATTCTTGTGCGGTGAATAAGGGGTGTTGAGTCCAGTTCACTGAGCAAGGAGTAGGTCTTGTCTATTACATATTGGGTGTATGGAACGGTATCTGAGCGAATTTGAAACCCTTGTTTTATGCATCACCCCACCTCACCTTTCCCGTTAAGCAGCCATAGTGTGTTTTCTAAACGTGTGACTCTGTTCTGTTTTGTAATTCAGTTCAAGTGTAGCGGTTTTTACATTCCCTCTATAAGTGATAGCTTATGATAAGTGTCTTTTTCTGTGTGACTTATTTCACTTAGAATCGTCGTACCTAACTCCACTCATCTTGCTTCTACTAGCCTTATATCATTGATTTCATGTCTGAGTGATATTCCATTGTACATAAGGACCACAACTTCTTTATCCATTTTTGTCTTTCCTGGGATATTTAAGGTGTCATGAAGTGGAGGTTCTTGTCAACAGAGCAGCCCTAAACTTTCGGGTGCCTGTGTCTTGCTGATTTTTAGTTTTTCCAATTTATATGCCCATGAGTGGACGTGCCCTATGCTCCCTAAGCTGTTTTTTTTCGATGTTTCAGGACACAACGTACACTTCTCCAGAGTGGCTGTTGGCAATTTACATTCCGCCCATCAGTGTAGCAAGGCTGCCATTTCTCCATGGCCTGTCCTGCATTTCTCGTTTTGACACTTTTTGCAGCATGGCCCTTTTCACCGATGGGAAGCGAGACTTCTTTGTAGCGCTGATTTGCCTTTCCAGGTTGCTTGGTTGGCCAAAAAGGGCGTATGCGTTTTTTCCTGAATATATTCAGGAAAAAAGGCATACGCCCTTTTTGGCCAAGGGCATCATTGTCGACGTTTTGCCGCTTTTCATGTGCTTTAAAGGCGATTCGTATCTACCTCCTGAAATCTGTTTCCTGCAATTCTGCCTTGCTTTGAATTCCTCTTCGTTGCCTTCCCTCAATATATTTGTGGACGAGAGTTATCATTTATAACTCTGCAGGTTTGTGAATTGCAGTGCCCCTGAGCTCCATTTTTCAACTGTCTTTTTTGGGAGCTGGCCGCAAAAGCACGGGATTGCCTCAGGCCCTATTCTGGTTCCGGGCGGCAGGCTGAGCCTGTGGTTAATTCTTCTTCCTGTTGGGAAAATAGAGTGACCTGTGCCTGTCCCAACACCTAGATCTAGTCTCTCATTGGTTGCCCCTCTTCCCGTTCATCCTCAGGACAAATTGCAACCTGTAGGGAACAGGAGCTTAAAGGTGCTGATTCTCCAAGTAGGGAGATTGCTAGTAAAGTAGCTGGAATGGCGAACCCGAGCACAAGGAGATGAGAAATGAGGTGCGTTTTAGAAACCTTTCAAAATCACATGGTGTACCATCTTCTGGGTTTCTCATGCATGTTTTCGATGTAGGAAGATGCCCTTGAACCTGGAGATTTGGGACCCATGGGATGGGTACCACGCAGTATTACTTTAAAGGGTCTCCGTTTGCTCACCCAACCTCACCCAACCTCTCAGCCCCAAGAGTGTCCACCCTTATGTCTCATCCAGCTGTGGGTCTAGATATGGTCAATCCAGGTTGCATCACAGCCTCTGAACGAATTTTGTAAGAATGTCTCTCTCTTTCACTCTCTTTGTTTTACGGGTTTTTAAAAGAAATTTATTTTTATAATGGGGTTTAGCTGCTTTTCATGGCTCTGTTTATGCGGCTTTACACCCCCTTGACTCACTTCCAGAGAGATATCAATATATAGGTTTTAAGATTCTTACTAGTCACATATATTCTTGTGCGGTGAATAGGGGGTGTTGAGTCCAGTTCACTGAGCAAGGAGTAGGTCTTGTCTATTACATATTGGGTGTATGGAACGGTATCTGAGCGAATTTGAAACCCTTGTTTTATGCATCACCCCACCTCACCTTTCCCGTTAAGCAGCCATAGTGTGTTTTCTAAACGTGTGACTCTGTTCTGTTTTGTAATTCAGTTCAAGTGTAGCGGTTTTTACATTCCCTCTATAAGTGATAGCTTATGATAAGTGTCTTTTTCTGTGTGACTTATTTCACTTAGAATCGTCGTACCTAACTCCACTCATCTTGCTTCTACTAGCCTTATAACATTGATTTCATGTCTGAGTGATATTCCATTGTACATAAGGACCACAACTTCTTTATCCATTTTTCTCTTTCCTGGGATATTTAAGGTGTCATGAAGTGGAGGTTCTTGTCAACAGAGCAGCCCTAAACTTTCGGGTGCCTGTGTCTTGCTGATTTTTAGTTTTTCCAATTTATATGCCCATGAGTGGACGTGCCCTATGCTCCCTAAGCTGTTTTTTTTCGATGTTTCAGGACACAACGTACACTTCTCCAGAGTGGCTGTTGGCAATTTACATCCCGCCCATCAGTGTAGCAAGGCTGCCATTTCTCCATGGCCTGTCCTGCATTTCTCGTTTTGACACTTTTTGCAGCATGGCCCTTTTCACCGATGGGAAGCGAGACTTCTTTGTAGCGCTGATTTGCCTTTCCAGGTTGCTTGGTTGGCCAAAAAGGGCGTATGCGGTTTTTCCTGAATATATTCAGGAAAAAACGCATACGCCCTTTTTGGCCAAGGGCATCATTGTCGACGTTTTGCCGCTTTTCATGTGCTTTAAAGGCGATTCGTATCTACCTCCTGAAATCTGTTTCCTGCAATTCTGCCTTGCTTTGAATTCCTCTTCGTTGCCTTCCCTCAATATATTTGTGGACGAGAGTTATCATTTATAACTCTGCAGGTTTGTGAATTGCAGTGCCCCTGAGCTCCATTTTTCAACTGTCTTTTTTGGGAGCTGGCCGCAAAAGCACGGGATTGCCTCAGGCCCTATTCTGGTTCCGGGCGGCAGGCTGAGCCTGTGGTTAATTCTTCTTCCTGTTGGGAAAATAGAGTGACCTGTGCCTGTCCCAACACCTAGATCTAGTCTCTCATTGGTAGCCCCTCTTCCCGTTCATCCTCAGGACAAATTGCAACCTGTAGGGAACAGGAGCTTAAAGGTGCTGATTCTCCAAGTAGGGAGATTGCTAGTAAAGTAGCTGGAATGGCGAACCCGAGCACAAGGTGATGAGAAATGAGGTGCGTTTTAGAAACCTTTCAAAATCACATGGTGTACCATCTTCTGGGTTTCTCATGCATGTTTTTGATGTAGGAAGATGCCCTTGAACCTGGAGATTTGGGACCCATGGGATGGGTACCACGCAGTATTACTTTAAAGGGTCTGCGTTTGCTCACGCAACCTCACCCAACCTCTCAGCCCCAAGAGTGTCCACCCTTATGTCTCATCCAGCTGTGGGTCTAGATATGGTCAATCCAGGTTGCATCACAGCCTCTGAACGAATTTTGTAAGAATGTCTCTCTCTTTCACTCTCTTTGTTTTACGGGTTTTTAAAAGTAATTTATTTTTATAATGGGGTTTAGCTGCTTTTCATGGCTCTGTTTATGCAGCTTTACACCCCCTTCACTCACTTCCAGAGAGATATCAATATATAGGTTTTAAGATTCTTACTAGTCACATATATTCTTGTGTGGTGAATAGGGGGTGTTGAGTCCAGTTCACTGAGCAAGGAGTAGGTCTTGTCTATTACATATTGGGTGTATGGAACGGTATCTGAGCGAATTTGAAACCCTTGTTTTATGCATCACCCCACCTCACCTTTCCCGTTAAGCAGCCATAGTGTGTTTTCTAAACGTGTGACTCTGTTCTGTTTTGTAATTCAGTTCAAGTGTAGCGGTTTTTACATTCCCTCTATAAGTGATAGCTTATGATAAGTGTCTTTTTCTGTGTGACTTATTTCACTTAGAATCGTCGTACCTAACTCCACTCATCTTGCTTCTACTAGCCTTATATCATTGATTTCATGTCTGAGTGATATTCCATTGTACATAAGGACCACAACTTCTTTATCCATTTTTCTCTTTCCTGGGATATTTAAGGTGTCATGAAGTGGAGGTTCTTGTCAACAGAGCAGCCCTAAACTTTCGGGTGCCTTTGTCTTGCTGATTTTTAGTTTTTCCAATTTATATGCCCATGAGTGGACGTGCCCTATGCTCCCTAAGCTGTTTTTTTTCGATGTTTCAGGACACAACGTACACTTCTCCAGAGTGGCTGTTGGCAATTTACATTCCGCCCATCAGTGTAGCAAGGCTGCCATTTCTCCATGGCCTGTCCTGCATTTCTCGTTTTGACACTTTTTGCAGCATGGCCCTTTTCACCGATGGGAAGCGAGACTTCTTTGTAGCGCTGCTTTGCCTTTCCAGGTTGCTTGGTTGGCCAAAAAGGGCGTATGCGTTTTTTCCTGAATATATTCAGGAAAAAACGCATACGCCCTTTTTGGCCAAGGGCATCATTGTCGACGTTTTGCCGCTTTTCATGTGCTTTAAAGGCGATTCGTATCTACCTCCTGAAATCTGTTTCCTGCAAATCTGCCTTGCTTTCAATTCCTCTTCGTTGCCTTCCCTCAATATATTTGTGGACGAGAGTTATCATTTATAACTCTGCAGGTTTGTGAATTGCAGTGCCCCTGAGCTCCATTTTACAACTGTCTTTTTTGGGAGCTGGCCGCAAAAGCACGGGATTGCCTCAGGCCCTATTCTGGTTCCGGGCGGCAGGCTGAGCCTGTGGTTAATTCTTCTTCCTGTTGGGAAAATAGAGTGACCTGTGCCTGTCCCAACACCTAGATCTAGTCTCTCATTGGTTGCCCCTCTTCCCGTTCATCCTCAGGACAAATTGCAACCTGTAGGGAACAGGAGCTTAAAGGTGCTGATTCTCCAAATAGGGAGATTGCTAGTAAAGTAGCTGGAATGGCGAACCCGAGCACAAGGAGATGAGAAATGAGGTGCGTTTTAGAAACCTTTCAAAATCACATGGTGTACCATCTTCTGGGTTCCTCATGCATGTTTTCGATGTAGGAAGATGCCCTTGAACCTGGAGATTTGGGACCCATGGGATGGGTACCACGCAGTATTACTTTAAAGGGTCTGCGTTTGCTCACGCAACCTCACCCAAACTCTCAGCCCCAAGAGTGTCCACCCTTATGTCTCATCCAGCTGTGGGTCTAGATATGGTCAATCCAGGTTGCATCACAGCCTCTGAACGAATTTTGTAAGAAAGTCTCTCTCTTTCACTCTCTTTGTTTTACGGGTTTTTAAAAGTAATTTATTTTTATAATGGGGTTTAGCTGCTTTTCATGGCTCTGTTTATGCGGCTTTACACCCCCTTGACTCACTTCCAGAGAGATATCAATATATAGGTTTTAAGATTCTTACTAGTCACATATATTCTTGTGTGGTGAATAAGGGGTGTTGAGTCCAGTTCACTGAGCAAGGAGTAGGTCTTGTCTATTACATATTGGGTGTATGGAACGGTATCTGAGCGAATTTGAAACCCTTGTTTTATGCATCACCCCACCTCACCTTTCCCGTTAAGCAGCCATAGTGTGTTTTCTAAACGTGTGACTCTGTTCTGTTTTGTAATTCAGTTCAAGTGTAGCGGTTTTTACATTCCCTCTATAAGTGATAGCTTATGATAAGTGTCTTTTTCTGTGTGACTTATTTCACTTAGAATCGTCGTACCTAACTCCACTCATCTTGCTTCTACTAGCCTTATAACATTGATTTCATGTCTGAGTGATATTCCATTGTACATAAGGACCACAACTTCTTTATCCATTTTTGTCTTTCCTGGGATATTTAAGGTGTCATGAAGTGGAGGTTCTTGTCAACAGAGCAGCCCTAAACTTTCGGGTGCCTGTGTCTTGCTGATTTTTAGTTTTTCCAATTTATATGCCCATGAGTGGACGTGCCCTATGCTCCCTAAGCTGTTTTTTTTCGATGTTTCAGGACACAACGTACACTTCTCCAGAGTGGCTGTTGGCAATTTACATTCCGCCCATCAGTGTAGCAAGGCTGCCATTTCTCCATGGCCTGTCCTGCATTTCTCGTTTTGACACTTTTTGCAGCATGGCCCTTTTCACCGATGGGAAGCGAGACTTCTTTGTAGCGCTGATTTGCCTTTCCAGGTTGCTTGGTTGGCCAAAAAGGGCGTATGCGTTTTTTCCTGAATATATTCAGGAAAAAAGGCATACGCCCTTTTTGGCCAAGGGCATCATTGTCGACGTTTTGCCGCTTTTCATGTGCTTTAAAGGCGATTCGTATCTACCTCCTGAAATCTGTTTCCTGCAAATCTGCCTTGCTTTCAATTCCTCTTCGTTGCCTTCCCTCAATATATTTGTGGACGAGAGTTATCATTTATAACTCTGCAGGTTTGTGAATTGCAGTGCCCCTGAGCTCCATTTTACAACTGTCTTTTTTGGGAGCTGGCCGCAAAAGCACGGGATTGCCTCAGGCCCTATTCTGGTTCCGGGCGGCAGGCTGAGCCTGTGGTTAATTCTTCTTCCTGTTGGGAAAATAGAGTGACCTGTGCCTGTCCCAACACCTAGATCTAGTCTCTCATTGGTTGCCCCTCTTCCCGTTCATCCTCAGGACAAATTGCAACCTGTAGGGAACAGGAGCTTAAAGGTGCTGATTCTCCAAGTAGGGAGATTGCTAGTAAAGTAGCTGGAATGGCGAACCCGAGCACAAGGAGATGAGAAATGAGGTGCGTTTTAGAAACCTTTCAAAATCACATGGTGTACCATCTTCTGGGTTTCTCATGCATGTTTTCGATGTAGGAAGATGCCCTTGAACCTGGAGATTTGGGACCCATGGGATGGGTACCACGCAGTATTACTTTAAAGGGTCTGCGTTTGCTCACGCAACCTCACCCAAACTCTCAGCCCCAAGAGTGTCCACCCTTATGTCTCATCCAGCTGTGGGTCTAGATATGGTCAATCCAGGTTGCATCACAGCCTCTGAACGAATTTTGTAAGAATGTCTCTCTCTTTCACTCTCTTTGTTTTACGGGTTTTTAAAAGTAATTTATTTTTATAATGGGGTTTAGCTGCTTTTCATGGCTCTGTTTATGCGGCTTTACACCCCCTTGACTCACTTCCAGAGAGATATCAATATATAGGTTTTAAGATTCTTACTAGTCACATATATTCTTGTGCGGTGAATAAGGGGTGTTGAGTCCAGTTCACTGAGCAAGGAGTAGGTCTTGTCTATTACATATTGGGTGTATGGAACGGTATCTGAGCGAATTTGAAACCCTTGTTTTATGCATCACCCCACCTCACCTTTCCCGTTAAGCAGCCATAGTGTGTTTTCTAAACGTGTGACTCTGTTCTGTTTTGTAATTCAGTTCAAGTGTAGCGGTTTTTACATTCCCTCTATAAGTGATAGCTTATGATAAGTGTCTTTTTCTGTGTGACTTATTTCACTTAGAATCGTCGTACCTAACTCCACTCATCTTGCTTCTACTAGCCTTATATCATTGATTTCATGTCTGAGTGATATTCCATTGTACATAAGGACCACAACTTCTTTATCCATTTTTGTCTTTCCTGGGATATTTAAGGTGTCATGAAGTGGAGGTTCTTGTCAACAGAGCAGCCCTAAACTTTCGGGTGCCTGTGTCTTGCTGATTTTTAGTTTTTCCAATTTATATGCCCATGAGTGGACGTGCCCTATGCTCCCTAAGCTGTTTTTTTTCGATGTTTCAGGACACAACGTACACTTCTCCAGAGTGGCTGTTGGCAATTTACATTCCGCCCATCAGTGTAGCAAGGCTGCCATTTCTCCATGGCCTGTCCTGCATTTCTCGTTTTGACACTTTTTGCAGCATGGCCCTTTTCACCGATGGGAAGCGAGACTTCTTTGTAGCGCTGATTTGCCTTTCCAGGTTGCTTGGTTGGCCAAAAAGGGCGTATGCGTTTTTTCCTGAATATATTCAGGAAAAAAGGCATACGCCCTTTTTGGCCAAGGGCATCATTGTCGACGTTTTGCCGCTTTTCATGTGCTTTAAAGGCGATTCGTATCTACCTCCTGAAATCTGTTTCCTGCAATTCTGCCTTGCTTTGAATTCCTCTTCGTTGCCTTCCCTCAATATATTTGTGGACGAGAGTTATCATTTATAACTCTGCAGGTTTGTGAATTGCAGTGCCCCTGAGCTCCATTTTTCAACTGTCTTTTTTGGGAGCTGGCCGCAAAAGCACGGGATTGCCTCAGGCCCTATTCTGGTTCCGGGCGGCAGGCTGAGCCTGTGGTTAATTCTTCTTCCTGTTGGGAAAATAGAGTGACCTGTGCCTGTCCCAACACCTAGATCTAGTCTCTCATTGGTTGCCCCTCTTCCCGTTCATCCTCAGGACAAATTGCAACCTGTAGGGAACAGGAGCTTAAAGGTGCTGATTCTCCAAGTAGGGAGATTGCTAGTAAAGTAGCTGGAATGGCGAACCCGAGCACAAGGAGATGAGAAATGAGGTGCGTTTTAGAAACCTTTCAAAATCACATGGTGTACCATCTTCTGGGTTTCTCATGCATGTTTTCGATGTAGGAAGATGCCCTTGAACCTGGAGATTTGGGACCCATGGGATGGGTACCACGCAGTATTACTTTAAAGGGTCTCCGTTTGCTCACCCAACCTCACCCAACCTCTCAGCCCCAAGAGTGTCCACCCTTATGTCTCATCCAGCTGTGGGTCTAGATATGGTCAATCCAGGTTGCATCACAGCCTCTGAACGAATTTTGTAAGAATGTCTCTCTCTTTCACTCTCTTTGTTTTACGGGTTTTTAAAAGAAATTTATTTTTATAATGGGGTTTAGCTGCTTTTCATGGCTCTGTTTATGCGGCTTTACACCCCCTTGACTCACTTCCAGAGAGATATCAATATATAGGTTTTAAGATTCTTACTAGTCACATATATTCTTGTGCGGTGAATAGGGGGTGTTGAGTCCAGTTCACTGAGCAAGGAGTAGGTCTTGTCTATTACATATTGGGTGTATGGAACGGTATCTGAGCGAATTTGAAACCCTTGTTTTATGCATCACCCCACCTCACCTTTCCCGTTAAGCAGCCATAGTGTGTTTTCTAAACGTGTGACTCTGTTCTGTTTTGTAATTCAGTTCAAGTGTAGCGGTTTTTACATTCCCTCTATAAGTGATAGCTTATGATAAGTGTCTTTTTCTGTGTGACTTATTTCACTTAGAATCGTCGTACCTAACTCCACTCATCTTGCTTCTACTAGCCTTATAACATTGATTTCATGTCTGAGTGATATTCCATTGTACATAAGGACCACAACTTCTTTATCCATTTTTCTCTTTCCTGGGATATTTAAGGTGTCATGAAGTGGAGGTTCTTGTCAACAGAGCAGCCCTAAACTTTCGGGTGCCTGTGTCTTGCTGATTTTTAGTTTTTCCAATTTATATGCCCATGAGTGGACGTGCCCTATGCTCCCTAAGCTGTTTTTTTTCGATGTTTCAGGACACAACGTACACTTCTCCAGAGTGGCTGTTGGCAATTTACATCCCGCCCATCAGTGTAGCAAGGCTGCCATTTCTCCATGGCCTGTCCTGCATTTCTCGTTTTGACACTTTTTGCAGCATGGCCCTTTTCACCGATGGGAAGCGAGACTTCTTTGTAGCGCTGATTTGCCTTTCCAGGTTGCTTGGTTGGCCAAAAAGGGCGTATGCGGTTTTTCCTGAATATATTCAGGAAAAAACGCATACGCCCTTTTTGGCCAAGGGCATCATTGTCGACGTTTTGCCGCTTTTCATGTGCTTTAAAGGCGATTCGTATCTACCTCCTGAAATCTGTTTCCTGCAATTCTGCCTTGCTTTGAATTCCTCTTCGTTGCCTTCCCTCAATATATTTGTGGACGAGAGTTATCATTTATAACTCTGCAGGTTTGTGAATTGCAGTGCCCCTGAGCTCCATTTTTCAACTGTCTTTTTTGGGAGCTGGCCGCAAAAGCACGGGATTGCCTCAGGCCCTATTCTGGTTCCGGGCGGCAGGCTGAGCCTGTGGTTAATTCTTCTTCCTGTTGGGAAAATAGAGTGACCTGTGCCTGTCCCAACACCTAGATCTAGTCTCTCATTGGTAGCCCCTCTTCCCGTTCATCCTCAGGACAAATTGCAACCTGTAGGGAACAGGAGCTTAAAGGTGCTGATTCTCCAAGTAGGGAGATTGCTAGTAAAGTAGCTGGAATGGCGAACCCGAGCACAAGGTGATGAGAAATGAGGTGCGTTTTAGAAACCTTTCAAAATCACATGGTGTACCATCTTCTGGGTTTCTCATGCATGTTTTTGATGTAGGAAGATGCCCTTGAACCTGGAGATTTGGGACCCATGGGATGGGTACCACGCAGTATTACTTTAAAGGGTCTGCGTTTGCTCACGCAACCTCACCCAACCTCTCAGCCCCAAGAGTGTCCACCCTTATGTCTCATCCAGCTGTGGGTCTAGATATGGTCAATCCAGGTTGCATCACAGCCTCTGAACGAATTTTGTAAGAATGTCTCTCTCTTTCACTCTCTTTGTTTTACGGGTTTTTAAAAGTAATTTATTTTTATAATGGGGTTTAGCTGCTTTTCATGGCTCTGTTTATGCAGCTTTACACCCCCTTCACTCACTTCCAGAGAGATATCAATATATAGGTTTTAAGATTCTTACTAGTCACATATATTCTTGTGTGGTGAATAGGGGGTGTTGAGTCCAGTTCACTGAGCAAGGAGTAGGTCTTGTCTATTACATATTGGGTGTATGGAACGGTATCTGAGCGAATTTGAAACCCTTGTTTTATGCATCACCCCACCTCACCTTTCCCGTTAAGCAGCCATAGTGTGTTTTCTAAACGTGTGACTCTGTTCTGTTTTGTAATTCAGTTCAAGTGTAGCGGTTTTTACATTCCCTCTATAAGTGATAGCTTATGATAAGTGTCTTTTTCTGTGTGACTTATTTCACTTAGAATCGTCGTACCTAACTCCACTCATCTTGCTTCTACTAGCCTTATATCATTGATTTCATGTCTGAGTGATATTCCATTGTACATAAGGACCACAACTTCTTTATCCATTTTTCTCTTTCCTGGGATATTTAAGGTGTCATGAAGTGGAGGTTCTTGTCAACAGAGCAGCCCTAAACTTTCGGGTGCCTTTGTCTTGCTGATTTTTAGTTTTTCCAATTTATATGCCCATGAGTGGACGTGCCCTATGCTCCCTAAGCTGTTTTTTTTCGATGTTTCAGGACACAACGTACACTTCTCCAGAGTGGCTGTTGGCAATTTACATTCCGCCCATCAGTGTAGCAAGGCTGCCATTTCTCCATGGCCTGTCCTGCATTTCTCGTTTTGACACTTTTTGCAGCATGGCCCTTTTCACCGATGGGAAGCGAGACTTCTTTGTAGCGCTGCTTTGCCTTTCCAGGTTGCTTGGTTGGCCAAAAAGGGCGTATGCGTTTTTTCCTGAATATATTCAGGAAAAAACGCATACGCCCTTTTTGGCCAAGGGCATCATTGTCGACGTTTTGCCGCTTTTCATGTGCTTTAAAGGCGATTCGTATCTACCTCCTGAAATCTGTTTCCTGCAAATCTGCCTTGCTTTCAATTCCTCTTCGTTGCCTTCCCTCAATATATTTGTGGACGAGAGTTATCATTTATAACTCTGCAGGTTTGTGAATTGCAGTGCCCCTGAGCTCCATTTTACAACTGTCTTTTTTGGGAGCTGGCCGCAAAAGCACGGGATTGCCTCAGGCCCTATTCTGGTTCCGGGCGGCAGGCTGAGCCTGTGGTTAATTCTTCTTCCTGTTGGGAAAATAGAGTGACCTGTGCCTGTCCCAACACCTAGATCTAGTCTCTCATTGGTTGCCCCTCTTCCCGTTCATCCTCAGGACAAATTGCAACCTGTAGGGAACAGGAGCTTAAAGGTGCTGATTCTCCAAATAGGGAGATTGCTAGTAAAGTAGCTGGAATGGCGAAACCGAGCACAAGTAGATGAGAAATGAGGTGCGTTTTAGAAACCTTTCAAAATCACATGGTGTACCATCTTCTGGGTTCCTCATGCATGTTTTCGATGTAGGAAGATGCCCTTGAACCTGGAGATTTGGGACCCATGGGATGGGTACCACGCAGTATTACTTTAAAGGGTCTGCGTTTGCTCACGCAACCTCACCCAAACTCTCAGCCCCAAGAGTGTCCACCCTTATGTCTCATCCAGCTGTGGGTCTAGATATGGTCAATCCAGGTTGCATCACAGCCTCTGAACGAATTTTGTAAGAAAGTCTCTCTCTTTCACTCTCTTTGTTTTACGGGTTTTTAAAAGTAATTTATTTTTATAATGGGGTTTAGCTGCTTTTCATGGCTCTGTTTATGCGGCTTTACACCCCCTTGACTCACTTCCAGAGAGATATCAATATATAGGTTTTAAGATTCTTACTAGTCACATATATTCTTGTGTGGTGAATAAGGGGTGTTGAGTCCAGTTCACTGAGCAAGGAGTAGGTCTTGTCTATTACATATTGGGTGTATGGAACGGTATCTGAGCGAATTTGAAACCCTTGTTTTATGCATCACCCCACCTCACCTTTCCCGTTAAGCAGCCATAGTGTGTTTTCTAAACGTGTGACTCTGTTCTGTTTTGTAATTCAGTTCAAGTGTAGCGGTTTTTACATTCCCTCTATAAGTGATAGCTTATGATAAGTGTCTTTTTCTGTGTGACTTATTTCACTTAGAATCGTCGTACCTAACTCCACTCATCTTGCTTCTACTAGCCTTATAACATTGATTTCATGTCTGAGTGATATTCCATTGTACATAAGGACCACAACTTCTTTATCCATTTTTGTCTTTCCTGGGATATTTAAGGTGTCATGAAGTGGAGGTTCTTGTCAACAGAGCAGCCCTAAACTTTCGGGTGCCTGTGTCTTGCTGATTTTTAGTTTTTCCAATTTATATGCCCATGAGTGGACGTGCCCTATGCTCCCTAAGCTGTTTTTTTTCGATGTTTCAGGACACAACGTACACTTCTCCAGAGTGGCTGTTGGCAATTTACATTCCGCCCATCAGTGTAGCAAGGCTGCCATTTCTCCATGGCCTGTCCTGCATTTCTCGTTTTGACACTTTTTGCAGCATGGCCCTTTTCACCGATGGGAAGCGAGACTTCTTTGTAGCGCTGATTTGCCTTTCCAGGTTGCTTGGTTGGCCAAAAAGGGCGTATGCGTTTTTTCCTGAATATATTCAGGAAAAAAGGCATACGCCCTTTTTGGCCAAGGGCATCATTGTCGACGTTTTGCCGCTTTTCATGTGCTTTAAAGGCGATTCGTATCTACCTCCTGAAATCTGTTTCCTGCAAATCTGCCTTGCTTTCAATTCCTCTTCGTTGCCTTCCCTCAATATATTTGTGGACGAGAGTTATCATTTATAACTCTGCAGGTTTGTGAATTGCAGTGCCCCTGAGCTCCATTTTACAACTGTCTTTTTTGGGAGCTGGCCGCAAAAGCACGGGATTGCCTCAGGCCCTATTCTGGTTCCGGGCGGCAGGCTGAGCCTGTGGTTAATTCTTCTTCCTGTTGGGAAAATAGAGTGACCTGTGCCTGTCCCAACACCTAGATCTAGTCTCTCATTGGTTGCCCCTCTTCCCGTTCATCCTCAGGACAAATTGCAACCTGTAGGGAACAGGAGCTTAAAGGTGCTGATTCTCCAAGTAGGGAGATTGCTAGTAAAGTAGCTGGAATGGCGAACCCGAGCACAAGGAGATGAGAAATGAGGTGCGTTTTAGAAACCTTTCAAAATCACATGGTGTACCATCTTCTGGGTTTCTCATGCATGTTTTCGATGTAGGAAGATGCCCTTGAACCTGGAGATTTGGGACCCATGGGATGGGTACCACGCAGTATTACTTTAAAGGGTCTGCGTTTGCTCACGCAACCTCACCCAAACTCTCAGCCCCAAGAGTGTCCACCCTTATGTCTCATCCAGCTGTGGGTCTAGATATGGTCAATCCAGGTTGCATCACAGCCTCTGAACGAATTTTGTAAGAATGTTTCTCTCTTTCACTCTCTTTGTTTTACGGGTTTTTAAAAGTAATTTATTTTTATAATGGGGTTTAGCTGCTTTTCATGGCTCTGTTTATGCGGCTTTACACCCCCTTGACTCACTTCCAGAGAGATATCAATATATAGGTTTTAAGATTCTTACTAGTCACATATATTCTTGTGCGGTGAATAAGGGGTGTTGAGTCCAGTTCACTGAGCAAGGAGTAGGTCTTGTCTATTACATATTGGGTGTATGGAACGGTATCTGAGCGAATTTGAAACCCTTGTTTTATGCATCACCCCACCTCACCTTTCCCGTTAAGCAGCCATAGTGTGTTTTCTAAACGTGTGACTCTGTTCTGTTTTGTAATTCAGTTCAAGTGTAGCGGTTTTTACATTCCCTCTATAAGTGATAGCTTATGATAAGTGTCTTTTTCTGTGTGACTTATTTCACTTAGAATCGTCGTACCTAACTCCACTCATCTTGCTTCTACTAGCCTTATATCATTGATTTCATGTCTGAGTGATATTCCATTGTACATAAGGACCACAGCTTCTTTATCCATTTTTGTCTTTCCTGGGATATTTAAGGTGTCATGAAGTGGAGGTTCTTGTCAACAGAGCAGCCCTAAACTTTCGGGTGCCTGTGTCTTGCTGATTTTTAGTTTTTCCAATTTATATGCCCATGAGTGGACGTGCCCTATGCTCCCTAAGCTGTTTTTTTTCGATGTTTCAGGACACAACGTACACTTCTCCAGAGTGGCTGTTGGCAATTTACATTCCGCCCATCAGTGTAGCAAGGCTGCCATTTCTCCATGGCCTGTCCTGCATTTCTCGTTTTGACACTTTTTGCAGCATGGCCCTTTTCACCGATGGGAAGCGAGACTTCTTTGTAGCGCTGATTTGCCTTTCCAGGTTGCTTGGTTGGCCAAAAAGGGCGTATGCGTTTTTTCCTGAATATATTCAGGAAAAAAGGCATACGCCCTTTTTGGCCAAGGGCATCATTGTCGACGTTTTGCCGCTTTTCATGTGCTTTAAAGGCGATTCGTATCTACCTCCTGAAATCTGTTTCCTGCAATTCTGCCTTGCTTTGAATTCCTCTTCGTTGCCTTCCCTCAATATATTTGTGGACGAGAGTTATCATTTATAACTCTGCAGGTTTGTGAATTGCAGTGCCCCTGAGCTCCATTTTTCAACTGTCTTTTTTGGGAGCTGGCCGCAAAAGCACGGGATTGCCTCAGGCCCTATTCTGGTTCCGGGCGGCAGGCTGAGCCTGTGGTTAATTCTTCTTCCTGTTGGGAAAATAGAGTGACCTGTGCCTGTCCCAACACCTAGATCTAGTCTCTCATTGGTTGCCCCTCTTCCCGTTCATCCTCAGGACAAATTGCAACCTGTAGGGAACAGGAGCTTAAAGGTGCTGATTCTCCAAGTAGGGAGATTGCTAGTAAAGTAGCTGGAATGGCGAACCCGAGCACAAGGAGATGAGAAATGAGGTGCGTTTTAGAAACCTTTCAAAATCACATGGTGTACCATCTTCTGGGTTTCTCATGCATGTTTTCGATGTAGGAAGATGCCCTTGAACCTGGAGATTTGGGACCCATGGGATGGGTACCACGCAGTATTACTTTAAAGGGTCTCCGTTTGCTCACCCAACCTCACCCAACCTCTCAGCCCCAAGAGTGTCCACCCTTATGTCTCATCCAGCTGTGGGTCTAGATATGGTCAATCCAGGTTGCATCACAGCCTCTGAACGAATTTTGTAAGAATGTCTCTCTCTTTCACTCTCTTTGTTTTACTGGTTTTTAAAAGAAATTTATTTTTATAATGGGGTTTAGCTGCTTTTCATGGCTCTGTTTATGCGGCTTTACACCCCCTTGACTCACTTCCAGAGAGATATCAATATATAGGTTTTAAGATTCTTACTAGTCACATATATTCTTGTGCGGTGAATAGGGGGTGTTGAGTCCAGTTCACTGAGCAAGGAGTAGGTCTTGTCTATTACATATTGGGTGTATGGAACGGTATCTGAGCGAATTTGAAACCCTTGTTTTATGCATCACCCCACCTCACCTTTCCCGTTAAGCAGCCATAGTGTGTTTTCTAAACGTGTGACTCTGTTCTGTTTTGTAATTCAGTTCAAGTGTAGCGGTTTTTACATTCCCTCTATAAGTGATAGCTTATGATAAGTGTCTTTTTCTGTGTGACTTATTTCACTTAGAATCGTCGTACCTAACTCCACTCATCTTGCTTCTACTAGCCTTATAACATTGATTTCATGTCTGAGTGATATTCCATTGTACATAAGGACCACAACTTCTTTATCCATTTTTCTCTTTCCTGGGATATTTAAGGTGTCATGAAGTGGAGGTTCTTGTCAACAGAGCAGCCCTAAACTTTCGGGTGCCTGTGTCTTGCTGATTTTTAGTTTTTCCAATTTATATGCCCATGAGTGGACGTGCCCTATGCTCCCTAAGCTGTTTTTTTTCGATGTTTCAGGACACAACGTACACTTCTCCAGAGTGGCTGTTGGCAATTTACATCCCGCCCATCAGTGTAGCAAGGCTGCCATTTCTCCATGGCCTGTCCTGCATTTCTCGTTTTGACACTTTTTGCAGCATGGCCCTTTTCACCGATGGGAAGCGAGACTTCTTTGTAGCGCTGATTTGCCTTTCCAGGTTGCTTGGTTGGCCAAAAAGGGCGTATGCGTTTTTTCCTGAATATATTCAGGAAAAAACGCATACGCCCTTTTTGGCCAAGGGCATCATTGTCGACGTTTTGCCGCTTTTCATGTGCTTTAAAGGCGATTCGTATCTACCTCCTGAAATCTGTTTCCTGCAAATCTGCCTTGCTTTCAATTCCTCTTCGTTGCCTTCCCTCAATATATTTGTGGACGAGAGTTATCATTTATAACTCTGCAGGTTTGTGAATTGCAGTGCCCCTGAGCTCCATTTTACAACTGTCTTTTTTGGGAGCTGGCCGCAAAAGCACGGGATTGCCTCAGGCCCTATTCTGGTTCCGGGCGGCAGGCTGAGCCTGTGGTTAATTCTTCTTCCTGTTGGGAAAATAGAGTGACCTGTGCCTGTCCCAACACCTAGATCTAGTCTCTCATTGGTTGCCCCTCTTCCCGTTCATCCTCAGGACAAATTGCAACCTGTAGGGAACAGGAGCTTAAAGGTGCTGATTCTCCAAGTAGGGAGATTGCTAGTAAAGTAGCTGGAATGGCGAACCCGAGCACAAGGAGATGAGAAATGAGGTGCGTTTTAGAAACCTTTCAAAATCACATGGTGTACCATCTTCTGGGTTCCTCATGCATGTTTTCGATGTAGGAAGATGCCCTTGAACCTGGAGATTTGGGACCCATGGGATGGGTACCACGCAGTATTACTTTAAAGGGTCTGCGTTTGCTCACGCAACCTCACCCAAACTCTCAGCCCCAAGAGTGTCCACCCTTATGTCTCATCCAGCTGTGGGTCTAGATATGGTCAATCCAGGTTGCATCACAGCCTCTGAACGAATTTTGTAAGAAAGTCTCTCTCTTTCACTCTCTTTGTTTTACGGGTTTTTAAAAGTAATTTATTTTTATAATGGGGTTTAGCTGCTTTTCATGGCTCTGTTTATGCGGCTTTACACCCCCTTGACTCACTTCCAGAGAGATATCAATATATAGGTTTTAAGATTCTTACTAGTCACATATATTCTTGTGTGGTGAATAAGGGGTGTTGAGTCCAGTTCACTGAGCAAGGAGTAGGTCTTGTCTATTACATATTGGGTGTATGGAACGGTATCTGAGCGAATTTGAAACCCTTGTTTTATGCATCACCCCACCTCACCTTTCCCGTTAAGCAGCCATAGTGTGTTTTCTAAACGTGTGACTCTGTTCTGTTTTGTAATTCAGTTCAAGTGTAGCGGTTTTTACATTCCCTCTATAAGTGATAGCTTATGATAAGTGTCTTTTTCTGTGTGACTTATTTCACTTAGAATCGTCGTACCTAACTCCACTCATCTTGCTTCTACTAGCCTTATAACATTGATTTCATGTCTGAGTGATATTCCATTGTACATAAGGACCACAACTTCTTTATCCATTTTTGTCTTTCCTGGGATATTTAAGGTGTCATGAAGTGGAGGTTCTTGTCAACAGAGCAGCCCTAAACTTTCGGGTGCCTGTGTCTTGCTGATTTTTAGTTTTTCCAATTTATATGCCCATGAGTGGACGTGCCCTATGCTCCCTAAGCTGTTTTTTTTCGATGTTTCAGGACACAACGTACACTTCTCCAGAGTGGCTGTTGGCAATTTACATTCCACCCATCAGTGTAGCAAGGCTGCCATTTCTCCATGGCCTGTCCTGCATTTCTCGTTTTGACACTTTTTGCAGGATGGCCCTTTTCACCGATGGGAAGCGAGACTTCTTTGTAGCGCTGATTTGCCTTTCCAGGTTGCTTGGTTGGCCAAAAAGGGCGTATGCGTTTTTTCCTGAATATATTCAGGAAAAAACGCATACGCCCTTTTTGGCCAAGGGCATCATTGTCGACGTTTTGCCGCTTTTCATGTGCTTTAAAGGCGATTCGTATCTACCTCCTGAAATCTGTTTCCTGCAAATCTGCCTTGCTTTCAATTCCTCTTCGTTGCCTTCCCTCAATATATTTGTGGACGAGAGTTATCATTTATAACTCTGCAGGTTTGTGAATTGCAGTGCCCCTGAGCTCCATTTTACAACTGTATTTTTTGGGAGCTGGCCGCAAAAGCACGGGATTGCCTCAGGCCCTATTCTGGTTCCGGGCGGCAGGCTGAGCCTGTGGTTAATTCTTCTTCCTGTTGGGAAAATAGAGTGACCTGTGCCTGTCCCAACACCTAGATCTAGTCTCTCATTGGTTGCCCCTCTTCCCGTTCATCCTCAGGACAAATTGCAACCTGTAGGGAACAGGAGCTTAAAGGTGCTGATTCTCCAAGTAGGGAGATTGCTAGTAAAGTAGCTGGAAAGGCGAACCCGAGCACAAGGAGATGAGAAATGAGGTGCGTTTTAGAAACCTTTCAAAATCACATGGTGTACCATCTTCTGGGTTTCTCATGCATGTTTTCGATGTAGGAAGATGCCCTTGAACCTGGAGATTTGGGACCCATGGGATGGGTACCACGCAGTATTACTTTAAAGGGTCTGCGTTTGCTCACGCAACCTCACCCAAACTCTCAGCCCCAAGAGTGTCCACCCTTATGTCTCATCCAGCTGTGGGTCTAGATATGGTCAATCCAGGTTGCATCACAGCCTCTGAACGAATTTTGTAAGAATGTCTCTCTCTTTCACTCTCTTTGTTTTACGGGTTTTTAAAAGTAATTTATTTTTATAATGGGGTTTAGCTGCTTTTCATGGCTCTGTTTATGCGGCTTTACACCCCCTTGACTCACTTCCAGAGAGATATCAATATATAGGTTTTAAGATTCTTACTAGTCACATATATTCTTGTGCGGTGAATAAGGGGTGTTGAGTCCAGTTCACTGAGCAAGGAGTAGGTCTTGTCTATTACATATTGGGTGTATGGAACGGTATCTGAGCGAATTTGAAACCCTTGTTTTATGCATCACCCCACCTCACCTTTCCCGTTAAGCAGCCATAGTGTGTTTTCTAAACGTGTGACTCTGTTCTGTTTTGTAATTCAGTTCAAGTGTAGCGGTTTTTACATTCCCTCTATAAGTGATAGCTTATGATAAGTGTCTTTTTCTGTGTGACTTATTTCACTTAGAATCGTCGTACCTAACTCCACTCATCTTGCTTCTACTAGCCTTATAACATTGATTTCATGTCTGAGTGATATTCCATTGTACATAAGGACCACAACTTCTTTATCCATTTTTCTCTTTCCTGGGATATTTAAGGTGTCATGAAGTGGAGGTTCTTGTCAACAGAGCAGCCCTAAACTTTCGGGTGCCTGTGTCTTGCTGATTTTTAGTTTTTCCAATTTATATGCCCATGAGTGGACGTGCCCTATGCTCCCTAAGCTGTTTTTTTTCGATGTTTCAGGACACAACGTACACTTCTCCAGAGTGGCTGTTGGCAATTTACATTCCGCCCATCAGTGTAGCAAGGCTGCCATTTCTCCATGGCCTGTCCTGCATTTCTCGTTTTGACACTTTTTGCAGCATGGCCCTTTTCACCGATGGGAAGCGAGACTTCTTTGTAACGCTGATTTGCCTTTCCAGGTTGCTTGGTTGGCCAAAAAGGGCGTATGCGGTTTTTCCTGAATATATTCAGGAAAAAACGCATACGCCCTTTTTGGCCAAGGGCATCATTGTCGACGTTTTGCCGCTTTTCATGTGCTTTAAAGGCGATTCGTATCTACCTCCTGAAATCTGTTTCCTGCAATTCTGCCTTGCTTTCAATTCCTCTTCGTTGCCTTCCCTCAATATATTTGTGGACGAGAGTTATCATTTATAACTCTGCAGGTTTGTGAATTGCAGTGCCCCTGAGCTCCATTTTTCAACTGTCTTTTTTGGGAGCTGGCCGCAAAAGCACGGGATTGCCTCAGGCCCTATTCTGGTTCCGGGCGGCAGGCTGAGCCTGTGGTTAATTCTTCTTCCTGTTGGGAAAATAGAGTGACCTGTGCCTGTCCCAACACCTAGATCTAGTCTCTCATTGGTAGCCCCTCTTCCCGTTCATCCTCAGGACAAATTGCAACCTGTAGGGAACAGGAGCTTAAAGGTGCTGATTCTCCAAGTAGGGAGATTGCTAGTAAAGTAGCTGGAATGGCGAACCCGAGCACAAGGTGATGAGAAATGAGGTGCGTTTTAGAAACCTTTCAAAATCACATGGTGTACCATCTTCTGGGTTTCTCATGCATGTTTTTGATGTAGGAAGATGCCCTTGAACCTGGAGATTTGGGACCCATGGGATGGATACCACGCAGTATTACTTTAAAGGGTCTGCGTTTGCTCACGCAACCTCACCCAACCTCTCAGCCCCAAGAGTGTCCACCCTTATGTCTCATCCAGCTGTGGGTCTAGATATGGTCAATTCAGGTTGCATCACAGCCTCTGAACGAATTTTGTAAGAATGTCTCTCTCTTTCACTCTCTTTGTTTTACGGGTTTTTAAAAGTAATTTATTTTTATAATGGGGTTTAGCTGCTTTTCATGGCTCTGTTTATGCAGCTTTACACCCCCTTCACTCACTTCCAGAGAGATATCAATATATAGGTTTTAAGATTCTTACTAGTCACATATATTCTTGTGTGGTGAATAGGGGGTGTTGAGTCCAGTTCACTGAGCAAGGAGTAGGTCTTGTCTATTACATATTGGGTGTATGGAACGGTATCTGAGCGAATTTGAAACCCTTGTTTTATGCATCACCCCACCTCACCTTTCCCGTTAAGCAGCCATAGTGTGTTTTCTAAACGTGTGACTCTGTTCTGTTTTGTAATTCAGTTCAAGTGTAGCGGTTTTTACATTCCCTCTATAAGTGATAGCTTATGATAAGTGTCTTTTTCTGTGTGACTTATTTCACTTAGAATCGTCGTACCTAACTCCACTCATCTTGCTTCTACTAGCCTTATATCATTGATTTCATGTCTGAGTGATATTCCATTGTACATAAGGACCACAACTTCTTTATCCATTTTTCTCTTTCCTGGGATATTTAAGGTGTCATGAAGTGGAGGTTCTTGTCAACAGAGCAGCCCTAAACTTTCGGGTGCCTTTGTCTTGCTGATTTTTAGTTTTTCCAATTTATATGCCCATGAGTGGACGTGCCCTATGCTCCCTAAGCTGTTTTTTTTCGATGTTTCAGGACACAACGTACACTTCTCCAGAGTGGCTGTTGGCAATTTACATTCCGCCCATCAGTGTAGCAAGGCTGCCATTTCTCCATGGCCTCTCCTGCATTTCTCGTTTTGACACTTTTTGCAGCATGGCCCTTTTCACCGATGGGAAGCGAGACTTCTTTGTAGCGCTGATTTGCCTTTCCAGGTTGCTTGGTTGGCCAAAAAGGGGGTATGCGTTTTTTCCTGAATATATTCAGGAAAAAAGGCATACGCCCCTTTTGGCCAAGGGCATCATTGTCGACGTTTTGCCGCTTTTCATGTGCTTTAAAGGCGATTCGTATCTACCTCCTGAAATCTGTTTCCTGCAATTCTGCCTTGCTTTGAATTCCTCTTCGTTGCCTTCCCTCAATATATTTGTGGACGAGAGTTATCATTTATAACTCTGCAGGTTTGTGAATTGCAGTGCCCCTGAGCTCCATTTTTCAACTGTCTTTTTTGGGAGCTGGCCGCAAAAGCACGGGATTGCCTCACGCCCTATTCTGGTTCTGGGCGGCAGGCTGAGCCTGTGGTTAATTCTTCTTCCTGTTGGGAAAATAGAGTGACCTGTGCCTGTCCCAACACCTAGATCTAGTCTCTCATTGGTTGCCCCTCTTCCCGTTCATCCTCAGGACAAATTGCAACCTGTAGGGAACAGGAGCTTAAAGGTGCTGATTCTCCAAGTAGGGAGATTGCTAGTAAAGTAGCTGGAATGGCGAACCCGAGCACAAGGAGATGAGAAATGAGGTGCGTTTTAGAAACCTTTCAAAATCACATGGTGTACCATCTTCTGGGTTTCTCATGCATGTTTTCGATGTAGGAAGATGCCCTTGAACCTGGAGATTTGGGACCCATGGGATGGGTACCACGAAGTATTACTTTAAAGGGTCTGCGTTTGCTCACGCAACCTCACCCAACCTCTCAGCCCCAAGAGTGTCCACCCTTATGTCTCATCCAGCTGTGGGTCTAGATATGGTCAATCCAGGTTGCATCACAGCCTCTGAACGAATTTTGTAAGAATGTCTCTCTCTTTCACTCTCTTTGTTTTACGGGTTTTTAAAAGAAATTTATTTTTATAATGGGGTTTAGCTGCTTTTCATGGCTCTGTTTATGCGGCTTTACACCCCCTTGACTCACTTCCAGAGAGATATCAATATATAGGTTTTAAGATTCTTACTAGTCACATATATTCTTGTGCGGTGAATAGGGGGTGTTGAGTCCAGTTCACTGAGCAAGGAGTAGGTCTTGTCTATTACATATTGGGTGTATGGAACGGTATCTGAGCGAATTTGAAACCCTTGTTTTATGCATCACCCCACCTCACCTTTCCTGTTAAGCAGCCATTGTGTGTTTTCTAAACGTGTGACTCTGTTCTGTTTTGTAATTCAGTTCAAGTGTAGCGGTTTTTACATTCCCTCTATAAGTGATAGCTTATGATAAGTGTCTTTTTCTGTGTGACTTATTTCACTTAGAATCGTCGTACCTAACTCCACTCATCTTGCTTCTACTAGCCTTATAACATTGATTTCATGTCTGAGTGATATTCCATTGTACATAAGGACCACAACTTCTTTATCCATTTTTCTCTTTCCTGGGATATTTAAGGTGTCATGAAGTGGAGGTTCTTGTCAACAGAGCAGCCCTAAACTTTCGGGTGCCTGTGTCTTGCTGATTTTTAGTTTTTCCAATTTATATGCCCATGAGTGGACGTGCCCTATGCTCCCTAAGCTGTTTTTTTTCGATGTTTCAGGACACAACGTACACTTCTCCAGAGTGGCTGTTGGCAATTTACATTCCGCCCATCAGTGTAGCAAGGCTGCCATTTCTCCATGGCCTGTCCTGCATTTCTCGTTTTGACACTTTTTGCAGCATGGCCCTTTTCACCGATGGGAAGCGAGACTTCTTTGTAGCGCTGATTTGCCTTTCCAGGTTGCTTGGTTGGCCAAAAAGGGCGTATGCGTTTTTTCCTGAATATATTCAGGAAAAAACGCATACGCCCTTTTTGGCCAAGGGCATCATTGTCGACGTTTTGCTGCTTTTCATGTGTTTTAAAGGCGATTCGTATCTACCTCCTGAAATCTGTTTCCTGCAATTCTGCCTTGCTTTCAATTCCTCTTCGTTGCCTTCCCTCAATATATTTGTGGACGAGAGTTATCATTTATAACTCTGTAGGTTTGTGAATTGCAGTGCCCCTGAGCTCCATTTTTCAACTGTCTTTTTTGGGAGCTGGCCGCAAAAGCACGGGATTGCCTCAGGCCCTATTCTGGTTCCGGGCGGCAGGCTGAGCCTGTGGTTAATTCTTCTTCCTGTTGGGAAAATAGAGTGACCTGTGCCTGTCCCAACACCTAGATCTAGTCTCTCATTGGTTGCCCCTCTTCCCGTTCATCCTCAGGACAAATTGCAACCTGTAGGGAACAGGAGCTTAAAGGTGCTGATTCTCCAAGTAGGGAGATTGCTAGTAAAGTAGCTGGAATGGCGAACCCGAGCACAAGGAGATGAGAAATGAGGTGCGTTTTAGAAACCTTTCAAAATCACATGGTGTACCATCTTCTGGGTTTCTCATGCATGTTTTTGATGTAGGAAGATGCCCTTGAACCTGGAGATTTGGGACCCATGGGATGGGTACCACGCAGTATTACTTTAAAGGGTCTGCGTTTGCTCACCCAACCTCACCCAACCTCTCAGCCCCAAGAGTGTCCACCCTTATGTCTCATCCAGCTGTGGGTCTAGATATGGTCAATCCAGGTTGCATCACAGCCTCTGAACGAATTTTGTAAGAATGTCTCTCTCTTTCACTCTCTTTGTTTTACGGGTTTTTAAAAGAAATTTATTTTTATAATGGGGTTTAGCTGCTTTTCATGGCTCTGTTTATGCGGCTTTACACCCCCTTGACTCACTTCCAGAGAGATATCAATATATAGGTTTTAGGATTCTTACTAGTCACATATATTCTTGTGCGGTGAATAGGGGGTGTTGAGTCCAGTTCACTGAGCAAGGAGTAGGTCTTGTCTATTACATATTGGGTGTATGGAACGGTATCTGAGCGAATTTGAAACCCTTGTTTTATGCATCACCCCACCTCACCTTTCCCGTTAAGCAGCCATAGTGTGTTTTCTAAACGTGTGACTCTGTTCTGTTTTGTAATTCAGTTCAAGTGTAGCGGTTTTTACATTCCCTCTATAAGTGATAGCTTATGATAAGTGTCTTTTTCTGTGTGACTTATTTCACTTAGAATCGTCGTACCTAACTCCACTCATCTTGCTTCTACTAGCCTTATAACATTGATTTCATGTCTGAGTGATATTCCATTGTACATAAGGACCACAACTTCTTTATCCATTTTTCTCTTTCCTGGGATATTTAAGGTGTCATGAAGTGGAGGTTCTTGTCAACAGAGCAGCCCTAAACTTTCGGGTGCCTGTGTCTTGCTGATTTTTAGTTTTTCCAATTTATATGCCCATGAGTGGACGTGCCCTATGCTCCCTAAGCTGTTTTTTTTCGATGTTTCAGGACACAACGTACACTTCTCCAGAGTGGCTGTTGGCAATTTACATCCCGCCCAACAGTGTAGCAAGGCTGCCATTTCTCCATGGCCTGTCCTGCATTTCTCGTTTTGACACTTTTTGCAGCATGGCCCTTTTCACCGATGGGAAGCGAGACTTCTTTGTAGCGCTGATTTGCCTTTCCAGGTTGCTTGGTTGGCCAAAAAGGGCGTATGCGTTTTTTCCTGAATATATTCAGGAAAAAAGGCATACTCCCTTTTTGGCCAAGGGCATCATTGTCGACGTTTTGCCGCTTTTCATGTGCTTTAAAGGCGATTCGTATCTACCTCCTGAAATCTGTTTCCTGCAATTCTGCCTTGCTTTGAATTCCTCTTCGTTGCCTTCCCTCAATATATTTGTGGACGAGAGTTATCATTTATAACTCTGCAGGTTTGTGAATTGCAGTGCCCCTGAGCTCCATTTTTCAACTGTCTTTTTTGGGAGCTGGCCGCAAAAGCACGGGATTGCCTCAGGCCCTATTCTGGTTCCGGGCGGCAGGCTGAGCCTGTGGTTAATTCTTCTTCCTGTTGGGAAAATAGAGTGACCTGTGCCTGTCCCAACACCTAGATCTAGTCTCTCATTGGTTGCCCCTCTTCCCGTTCATCCTCAGGACAAATTGCAACCTGTAGGGAACAGGAGCTTAAAGGTGCTGATTCTCCAAGTAGGGAGATTGCTAGTAAAGTAGCTGGAATGGCGAACCCGAGCACAAGGAGATGAGAAATGAGGTGCGTTTTAGAAACCTTTCAAAATCACATGGTGTACCATCTTCTGGGTTTCTCATGCATGTTTTCGATGTAGGAAGATGCCCTTGAACCTGGAGATTTGGGACCCATGGGATGGGTACCACGCAGTATTACTTTAAAGGGTCTCCGTTTGCTCACCCAACCTCACCCAACCTCTCAGCCCCAAGAGTGTCCACCCTTATGTCTCATCCAGCTGTGGGTCTAGATATGGTCAATCCAGGTTGCATCACAGCCTCTGAACGAATTTTGTAAGAATGTCTCTCTCTTTCACTCTCTTTGTTTTACGGGTTTTTAAAAGAAATTTATTTTTATAATGGGGTTTAGCTGCTTATCATGGCTCTGTTTATGCGGCTTTACACCCCCTTGACTCACTTCCAGAGAGATATCAATATATAGGTTTTAAGATTCTTACTAGTCACATATATTCTTGTGCGGTGAATAGGGGGTGTTGAGTCCAGTTCACTGAGCAAGGAGTAGGTCTTGTCTATTACATATTGGGTGTATGGAACGGTATCTGAGCGAATTTGAAACCCTTGTTTTATGCATCACCCCACCTCACCTTTCCCGTTAAGCAGCCATAGTGTGTTTTCTAAACGTGTGACTCTGTTCTGTTTTGTAATTCAGTTCAAGTGTAGCGGTTTTTACATTCCCTCTATAAGTGATAGCTTATGATAAGTGTCTTTTTCTGTGTGACTTATTTCACTTAGAATCGTCGTACCTAACTCCACTCATCTTGCTTCTACTAGCCTTATAACATTGATTTCATGTCTGAGTGATATTCCATTGTACATAAGGACCACAACTTCTTTATCCATTTTTCTCTTTCCTGGGATATTTAAGGTGTCATGAAGTGGAGGTTCTTGTCAACAGAGCAGCCCTAAACTTTCGGGTGCCTGTGTCTTGCTGATTTTTAGTTTTTCCAATTTATATGCCCATGAGTGGACGTGCCCTATGCTCCCTAAGCTGTTTTTTTTCGATGTTTCAGGACACAACGTACACTTCTCCAGAGTGGCTGTTGGCAATTTACATCCCGCCCATCAGTGTAGCAAGGCTGCCATTTCTCCATGGCCTGTCCTGCATTTCTCGTTTTGACACTTTTTGCAGCATGGCCCTTTTCACCGATGGGAAGCGAGACTTCTTTGTAGCGCTGATTTGCATTTCCAGGTTGCTTGGTTGGCCAAAAAGGGCGTATGCGGTTTTTCCTGAATATATTCAGGAAAAAACGCATACGCCCTTTTTGGCCAAGGGCATCATTGTCGACGTTTTGCCGCTTTTCATGTGCTTTAAAGGCGATTCGTATCTACCTCCTGAAATCTGTTTCCTGCAATTCTGCCTTGCTTTCAATTCCTCTTCGTTGCCTTCCCTCAATATATTTGTGGACGAGAGTTATCATTTATAACTCTGCAGGTTTGTGAATTGCAGTGCCCCTGAGCTCCATTTTTCAACTGTCTTTTTTGGGAGCTGGCCGCAAAAGCACGGGATTGCCTCAGGCCCTATTCTGGTTCCGGGCGGCAGGCTGAGCCTGTGGTTAATTCTTCTTCCTGTTGGGAAAATAGAGTGACCTGTGCCTGTCCCAACACCTAGATCTAGTCTCTCATTGGTAGCCCCTATTCCCGTTCATCCTCAGGACAAATTGCAACCTGTAGGGAACAGGAGCTTAAAGGTGCTGATTCTCCAAGTAGGGAGATTGCTAGTAAAGTAGCTGGAATGGCGAACCCGAGCACAAGGTGATGAGAAATGAGGTGCGTTTTAGAAACCTTTCAAAATCACATGGTGTACCATCTTCTGGGTTTCTCATGCATGTTTTTGATGTAGGAAGATGCCCTTGAACCTGGAGATTTGGGACCCATGGGATGGGTACCACGCAGTATTACTTTAAAGGGTCTGCGTTTGCTCACGCAACCTCACCCAACCTCTCAGCCCCAAGAGTGTCCACCCTTATGTCTCATCCAGCTGTGGGTCTAGATATGGTCAATCCAGGTTGCATCACAGCCTCTGAACGAATTTTGTAAGAATGTCTCTCTCTTTCACTCTCTTTGTTTTACGGGTTTTTAAAAGTAATTTATTTTTATAATGGGGTTTAGCTGCTTTTCATGGCTCTGTTTATGCAGCTTTACACCCCCTTCACTCACTTCCAGAGAGATATCAATATATAGGTTTTAAGATTCTTACTAGTCACATATATTCTTGTGTGGTGAATAGGGGGTGTTGAGTCCAGTTCACTGAGCAAGGAGTAGGTCTTGTCTATTACATATTGGGTGTATGGAACGGTATCTGAGCGAATTTGAAACCCTTGTTTTATGCATCACCCCACCTCACCTTTCCCGTTAAGCAGCCATAGTGTGTTTTCTAAACGTGTGACTCTGTTCTGTTTTGTAATTCAGTTCAAGTGTAGCGGTTTTTACATTCCCTCTATAAGTGATAGCTTATGATAAGTGTCTTTTTCTGTGTGACTTATTTCACTTAGAATCGTCGTACCTAACTCCACTCATCTTGCTTCTACTAGCCTTATATCATTGATTTCATGTCTGAGTGATATTCCATTGTAAATAAGGACCACAACTTCTTTATCCATTTTTCTCTTTCCTGGGATATTTAAGGTGTCATGAAGTGGAGGTTCTTGTCAACAGAGCAGCCCTAAACTTTCGGGTGCCTTTGTCTTGCTGATTTTTAGTTTTTCCAATTTATATGCCCATGAGTGGACGTGCCCTATGCTCCCTAAGCTGTTTTTTTTCGATGTTTCAGGACACAACGTACACTTCTCCAGAGTGGCTGTTGGCAATTTACATTCCGCCCATCAGTGTAGCAAGGCTGCCATTTCTCCATGGCCTGTCCTGCATTTCTCGTTTTGACACTTTTTGCAGCATGGCCCTTTTCACCGATGGGAAGCGAGACTTCTTTGTAGCGCTGATTTGCCTTTCCAGGTTGCTTGGTTGGCCAAAAAGTGCGTATGCGTTTTTTCCTGAATATATTCAGGAAAAAACGCATACGCCCTTTTTGGCCAAGGGCATCATTGTCGACGTTTTGCCGCTTTTCATGTGCTTTAAAGGCGATTCGTATCTACCTCCTGAAATCTGTTTCCTGCAAATCTGCCTTGCTTTCAATTCCTCTTCGTTGCCTTCCCTCAATATATTTGTGGACGAGAGTTATCATTTATAACTCTGCAGGTTTGTGAATTGCAGTGCCCCTGAGCTCCATTTTACAACTGTCTTTTTTGGGAGCTGGCCGCAAAAGCACGGGATTGCCTCAGGCCCTATTCTGGTTCCGGGCGGCAGGCTGAGCCTGTGGTTAATTCTTCTTCCTGTTGGGAAAATAGAGTGACCTGTGCCTGTCCCAACACCTAGATCTAATCTCTCATTGGTTGCCCCTCTTCCCGTTCATCCTCAGGACAAATTGCAACCTGTAGGGAACAGGAGCTTAAAGGTGCTGATTCTCCAAGTAGGGAGATTGCTAGTAAAGTAGCTGGAATGGCGAACCCGAGCACAAGGAGATGAGAAATGAGGTGCGTTTTAGAAACCTTTCAAAATCACATGGTGTACCATCTTCTGGGTTTCTCATGCATGTTTTCGATGTAGGAAGATGCCCTTGAACCTGGAGATTTGGGACCCATGGGATGGGTACCACGCAGTATTACTTTAAAGGGTCTGCGTTTGCTCACGCAACCTCACCCAAACTCTCAGCCCCAAGAGTGTCCACCCTTATGTCTCATCCAGCTGTGGGTCTAGATATGGTCAATCCAGGTTGCATCACAGCCTCTGAACGAATTTTGTAAGAATGTCTCTCTCTTTCACTCTCTTTGTTTTACGGGTTTTTAAAAGTAATTTATTTTTATAATGGGGTTTAGCTGCTTTTCATGGCTCTGTTTATGCGGCTTTACACCCCCTTGACTCACTTCCAGAGAGATATCAATATATAGGTTTTAAGATTCTTACTAGTCACATATATTCTTGTGCGGTGAATAAGGGGTGTTGAGTCCAGTTCACTGAGCAAGGAGTAGGTCTTGTCTATTACATATTGGGTGTATGGAACGGTATCTGAGCGAATTTGAAACCCTTGTTTTATGCATCACCCCACCTCACCTTTCCCGTTAAGCAGCCATAGTGTGTTTTCTAAACGTGTGACTCTGTTCTGTTTTGTAATTCAGTTCAAGTGTAGCGGTTTTTACATTCCCTCTATAATTGATAGCTTATGATAAGTGTCTTTTTCTGTGTGACTTATTTCACTTAGAATCGTCGTACCTAACTCCACTCATCTTGCTTCTACTAGCCTTATAACATTGATTTCATGTCTGAGTGATATTCCATTGTACATAAGGACCACAGCTTCTTTATCCATTTTTGTCTTTCCTGGGATATTTAAGGTGTCATGAAGTGGAGGTTCTTGTCAACAGAGCAGCCCTAAACTTTCGGGTGCCTGTGTCTTGCTGATTTTTAGTTTTTCCAATTTATATGCCCATGAGTGGACGTGCCCTATGCTCCCTAAGCTGTTTTTTTTCGATGTTTCAGGACACAACGTACACTTCTCCAGAGTGGCTGTTGGCAATTTACATTCCGCCCATCAGTGTAGCAAGGCTGCCATTTCTCCATGGCCTGTCCTGCATTTCTCGTTTTGACACTTTTTGCAGCATGGCCCTTTTCACCGATGGGAAGCGAGACTTCTTTGTAGCGCTGATTTGCCTTTCCAGGTTGCTTGGTTGGCCAAAAAGGGCGTATGCGTTTTTTCCTGAATATATTCAGGAAAAAAGGCATACGCCCTTTTTGGCCAAGGGCATCATTGTCGACGTTTTGCCGCTTTTCATGTGCTTTAAAGGCGATTCGTATCTACCTCCTGAAATCTGTTTCCTGCAATTCTGCCTTGCTTTGAATTCCTCTTCGTTGCCTTCCCTCAATATATTTGTGGACGAGAGTTATCATTTATAACTCTGCAGGTTTGTGAATTGCAGTGCCCCTGAGCTCCATTTTTCAACTGTCTTTTTTGGGAGCTGGCCGCAAAAGCACGGGATTGCCTCAGGCCCTATTCTGGTTCCGGGCGGCAGGCTGAGCCTGTGGTTAATTCTTCTTCCTGTTGGGAAAATAGAGTGACCTGTGCCTGTCCCAACACCTAGATCTAGTCTCTCATTGGTTGCCCCTCTTCCCGTTCATCCTCAGGACAAATTGCAACCTGTAGGGAACAGGAGCTTAAAGGTGCTGATTCTCCAAGTAGGGAGATTGCTAGTAAAGTAGGTGGAATGGCGAACCCGAGCACAAGGAGATGAGAAATGAGGTGCGTTTTAGAAACCTTTCAAAATCACATGGTGTACCATCTTCTGGGTTTCTCATGCATGTTTTCGATGTAGGAAGATGCCCTTGAACCTGGAGATTTGGGACCCATGGGATGGGTACCACGCAGTATTACTTTAAAGGGTATGCGTTTGCTCACGCAACCTCACCCAACCTCTCAGCCCCAAGAGTGTCCACCCTTATGTCTCATCCAGCTGTGGGTCTAGATATGGTCAATCCAGGTTGCATCACAGCCTCTGAACGAATTTTGTAAGAATGTCTCTCTCTTTCACTCTCTTTGTTTTACGGGTTTTTAAAAGTAATTTATTTTTATAATGGGGTTTAGCTGCTTTTCATGGCTCTGTTTATGCGGCTTTACACCCCCTTGACTCACTTCCAGAGAGATATCAATATATAGGTTTTAAGATTCTTACTAGTCACATATATTCTTGTGTGGTGAATAGGGGGTGTTGAGTCCAGTTCACTGAGCAAGGAGTAGGTCTTGTCTATTACATATTGGGTGTATGGAACGGTATCTGAGCGAATTTGAAACCCTTGTTTTATGCATCACCCCACCTCACCTTTCCCGTTAAGCAGCCATAGTGTGTTTTCTAAACGTGTGACTCTGTTCTGTTTTGTAATTCAGTTCAAGTGTAGCGGTTTTTACATTCCCTCTATAAGTGATAGCTTATGATAAGTGTCTTTTTCTGTGTGACTTATTTCACTTAGAATCGTCGTACCTAACTCCACTCATCTTGCTTCTACTAGCCTTATATCATTGATTTCATGTCTGAGTGATATTCCATTGTACATAAGGACCACAACTTCTTTATCCATTTTTCTCTTTCCTGGGATATTTAAGGTGTCATGAAGTGGAGGTTCTTGTCAACAGAGCAGCCCTAAACTTTCGGGTGCCTGTGTCTTGATGATTTTTAGTTTTTTCAATTTATATGCCCATGAGTGGACGTGCCCTATGCTCCCTAAGCTGTTTTTTTTCGATGTTTCAGGACACAACGTACACTTCTCCAGAGTGGCTGTTGGCAATTTACATTCCGCCCATCAGTGTAGCAAGGCTGCCATTTCTCCATGGCCTGTCCTGCATTTCTCGTTTTGACACTTTTTGCAGCATGGCCCTTTTCACCGATGGGAAGCGAGACTTCTTTGTAGCGCTGATTTGCCTTTCCAGGTTGCTTGGTTGGCCAAAAAGGGCGTATGCGTTTTTTCCTGAATATATTCAGGAAAAAACGCATACGCCCTTTTTGGCCAAGGGCATCATTGTCGACGTTTTGCTGCTTTTCATGTGTTTTAAAGGCGATTCGTATCTACCTCCTGAAATCTGTTTCCTGCAATTCTGCCTTGCTTTCAATTCCTCTTCGTTGCCTTCCCTCAATATATTTGTGGACGAGAGTTATCATTTATAACTCTGTAGGTTTGTGAATTGCAGTGCCCCTGAGCTCCATTTTTCAACTGTCTTTTTTGGGAGCTGGCCGCAAAAGCACGGGATTGCCTCAGGCCCTATTCTGGTTCCGGGCGGCAGGCTGAGCCTGTGGTTAATTCTTCTTCCTGTTGGGAAAATAGAGTGACCTGTGCCTGTCCCAACACCTAGATCTAGTCTCTCATTGGTTGCCCCTCTTCCCGTTCATCCTCAGGACAAATTGCAACCTGTAGGGAACAGGAGCTTAAAGGTGCTGATTCTCCAAGTAGGGAGATTGCTAGTAAAGTAGCTGGAATGGCGAACCCAAGCACAAGGAGATGAGAAATGAGGTGCGTTTTAGAAACCTTTAAAAATCACATGGTGTACCATCTTCTGGGTTTCTCATGCATGTTTTCGATGTAGGAAGATGCCCTTGAACCTGGAGATTTGGGACCCATGGGATGGGTACCACGCAGTATTACTTTAAAGGGTCTGCGTTTGCTCACGCAACCTCACCCAACCTCTCAGCCCCAAGAGTGTCCACCCTTATGTCTCATCCAGCTGTGGGTCTAGATATGGTCAATCCAGGTTGCATCACAGCCTCTGAACGAATTTTGTAAGAATGTCTCTCTCTTTCACTGTCTTTGTTTTACGGGTTTTTAAAAGTAATTTATTTTTATAATGGGGTTTAGCTGCTTTACATGGCTCTGTTTATGCGGCTTTACACCCCCTTGACTCACTTCCAGAGAGATATCAATATATAGGTTTTAAGTTTCTTACTAGTCACATATATTCTTGTGCGGTGAATAGGGGGTGTTGAGTCCAGTTCACTGAGCAAGGAGTAGGTCTTGTCTATTACATATTGGGTGTATGGAACGGTATCTGAGCGAATTTGAAACCCTTGTTTTATGCATCACCCCACCTCACCTTTCCCGTTAAGCAGCCATAGTGTGTTTTCTAAACGTGTGACTCTGTTCTGTTTTGTAATTCAGTTCAAGTGTAGCGGTTTTTACATTCCCTCTATAAGTGATAGCTTATGATAAGTGTCTTTTTCCGTGTGACTTATTTCACTTAGAATCATCGTACCTAACTCCACTCATCTTGCTTCTACTAGCCTTATAAAATTGATTTCATGTCTGAGTGATATTCCATTTTACATAAGGACCACAACTTCTTTATCCATTTTTCTCTTTCCTGGGATATTTAAGGTGTCATGAAGTGGAGGTTCTTGTCAACAGAGCAGCCCTAAACTTTCGGGTGCCTGTGTCTTGCTGATTTTTAGTTTTTCCAATTTATATGCCCATGAGTGGACGTGCCCTATGCTCCCTAAGCTGTTTTTTTTCGATGTTTCAGGACACAACGTACACTTCTCCAGAGTGGTTGTTGGCAATTTACATCCCGCCCATCAGCGTAGCAAGGCTGCCATTTCTCCATGGCCTGTCCTGCATTTCTCGTTTTGACACTTTTTGCAGCATGGCCCTTTTCACCGATGGGAAGCGAGACTTCTTTGTAACGCTGATTTGCCTTTCCAGGTTGCTTGGTTGGCCAAAAAGGGCGTATGCGGTTTTTCCTGAATATATCCAGGAAAAAACGCATACGCCCTTTTTGGCCAAGGGCATCATTGTCGACGTTTTGCCGCTTTTCATGTGCTTTAAAGGCGATTCGTATCTACCTCCTGAAATCTGTTTCCTGCAATTCTGCCTTGCTTTCAATTCCTCTTCGTTGCCTTCCCTCAATATATTTGTGGACGAGAGTTATCATTTATAACTCTGCAGGTTTGTGAATTGCAGTGCCCCTGAGCTCCATTTTTCAACTGTCTTTTTTGGGAGCTGGCCGCAAAAGCACGGGATTGCCTCAGGCCCTATTCTGGTTCCGGGCGGCAGGCTGAGCCTGTGGTTAATTCTTCTTCCTGTTGGGAAAATAGAGTGACCTGTGCCTGTCCCAACACCTAGATCTAGTCTCTCATTGGTAGCCCCTCTTCCCGTTCATCCTCAGGACAAATTGCAACCTGTAGGGAACAGGAGCTTAAAGGTGCTGATTCTCCAAGTAGGGAGATTGCTAGTAAAGTAGCTGGAATGGCGAACCCGAGCACAAGGTGATGAGAAATGAGGTGCGTTTTAGAAACCTTTCAAAATCACATGGTGTACCATCTTCTGGGTTTCTCATGCATGTTTTTGATGTAGGAAGATGCCCTTGAACCTGGAGATTTGGGACCCATGGGATGGATACCACGCAGTATTACTTTAAAGGGTCTGCGTTTGCTCACGCAACCTCACCCAACCTCTCAGCCCCAAGAGTGTCCACCCTTATGTCTCATCCAGCTGTGGGTCTAGATATGGTCAATTCAGGTTGCATCACAGCCTCTGAACGAATTTTGTAAGAATGTCTCTCTCTTTCACTCTCTTTGTTTTACGGGTTTTTAAAAGTAATTTATTTTTATAATGGGGTTTAGCTGCTTTTCATGGCTCTGTTTATGCAGCTTTACACCCCCTTCACTCACTTCCAGAGAGATATCAATATATAGGTTTTAAGATTCTTACTAGTCACATATATTCTTGTGTGGTGAATAGGGGGTGTTGAGTCCAGTTCACTGAGCAAGGAGTAGGTCTTGTCTATTACATATTGGGTGTATGGAACGGTATCTGAGCGAATTTGAAACCCTTGTTTTATGCATCACCCCACCTCACCTTTCCCGTTAAGCAGCCATAGTGTGTTTTCTAAACGTGTGACTCTGTTCTGTTTTGTAATTCAGTTCAAGTGTAGCGGTTTTTACATTCCCTCTATAAGTGATAGCTTATGATAAGTGTCTTTTTCTGTGTGACTTATTTCACTTAGAATCGTCGTACCTAACTCCACTCATCTTGCTTCTACTAGCCTTATATCATTGATTTCATGTCTGAGTGATATTCCATTGTACATAAGGACCACAACTTCTTTATCCATTTTTCTCTTTCCTGGGATATTTAAGGTGTCATGAAGTGGAGGTTCTTGTCAACAGAGCAGCCCTAAACTTTCGGGTGCCTTTGTCTTGCTGATTTTTAGTTTTTCCAATTTATATGCCCATGAGTGGACGTGCCCTATGCTCCCTAAGCTGTTTTTTTTCGATGTTTCAGGACACAACGTACACTTCTCCAGAGTGGCTGTTGGCAATTTACATTCCGCCCATCAGTGTAGCAAGGCTGCCATTTCTCCATGGCCTCTCCTGCATTTCTCGTTTTGACACTTTTTGCAGCATGGCCCTTTTCACCGATGGGAAGCGAGACTTCTTTGTAGCGCTGATTTGCCTTTCCAGGTTGCTTGGTTGGCCAAAAAGGGCGTATGCGTTTTTTCCTGAATATATTCAGGAAAAAACGCATACGCCCTTTTTGGCCAAGGGCATCATTGTCGACGTTTTGCCGCTTTTCATGTGCTTTAAAGGCGATTCGTATCTACCTCCTGAAATCTGTTTCCTGCAATTCTGCCTTGCTTTGAATTCCTCTTCGTTGCCTTCCCTCAATATATTTGTGGACGAGAGTTATCATTTATAACTCTGCAGGTTTGTGAATTGCAGTGCCCCTGAGCTCCATTTTTCAACTGTCTTTTTTGGGAGCTGGCCGCAAAATCACGGGATTGCCTCACGCCCTATTCTGGTTCTGGGCGGCAGGCTGAGCCTGTGGTTAATTCTTCTTCCTGTTGGGAAAATAGAGTGACCTGTGCCTGTCCCAACACCTAGATCTAGTCTCTCATTGGTTGCCCCTCTTCCCGTTCATCCTCAGGACAAATTGCAACCTGTAGGGAACAGGAGCTTAAAGGTGCTGATTCTCCAAGTAGGGAGATTGCTAGTAAAGTAGCTGGAATGGCGAACCCGAGCACAAGGAGATGAGAAATGAGGTGCGTTTTAGAAACCTTTCAAAATCACATGGTGTACCATCTTCTGGGTTTCTCATGCATGTTTTCGATGTAGGAAGATGCCCTTGAACCTGGAGATTTGGGACCCATGGGATGGGTACCACGAAGTATTACTTTAAAGGGTCTGCGTTTGCTCACGCAACCTCACCCAACCTCTCAGCCCCAAGAGTGTCCACCCTTATGTCTCATCCAGCTGTGGGTCTAGATATGGTCAATCCAGGTTGCATCACAGCCTCTGAACGAATTTTGTAAGAATGTCTCTCTCTTTCACTCTCTTTGTTTTACGGGTTTTTAAAAGAAATTTATTTTTATAATGGGGTTTAGCTGCTTTTCATGGCTCTGTTTATGCGGCTTTACACCCCCTTGACTCACTTCCAGAGAGATATCAATATATAGGTTTTAAGATTCTTACTAGTCACATATATTCTTGTGCGGTGAATAGGGGGTGTTGAGTCCAGTTCACTGAGCAAGGAGTAGGTCTTGTCTATTACATATTGGGTGTATGGAACGGTATCTGAGCGAATTTGAAACCCTTGTTTTATGCATCACCCCACCTCACCTTTCCTGTTAAGCAGCCATAGTGTGTTTTCTAAACGTGTGACTCTGTTCTGTTTTGTAATTCAGTTCAAGTGTAGCGGTTTTTACATTCCCTCTATAAGTGATAGCTTATGATAAGTGTCTTTTTCTGTGTGACTTATTTCACTTAGAATCGTCGTACCTAACTCCACTCATCTTGCTTCTACTAGCCTTATAACATTGATTTCATGTCTGAGTGATATTCCATTGTACATAAGGACCACAACTTCTTTATCCATTTTTCTCTTTCCTGGGATATTTAAGGTGTCATGAAGTGGAGGTTCTTGTCAACAGAGCAGCCCTAAACTTTCGGGTGCCTGTGTCTTGCTGATTTTTAGTTTTTCCAATTTATATGCCCATGAGTGGACGTGCCCTATGCTCCCTAAGCTGTTTTTTTTCGATGTTTCAGGACACAACGTACACTTCTCCAGAGTGGCTGTTGGCAATTTACATTCCGCCCATCAGTGTAGCAAGGCTGCCATTTCTCCATGGCCTGTCCTGCATTTCTCGTTTTGACACTTTTTGCAGCATGGCCCTTTTCACCGATGGGAAGCGAGACTTCTTTGTAGCGCTGATTTGCCTTTCCAGGTTGCTTGGTTGGCCAAAAAGGGCGTATGCGTTTTTTCCTGAATATATTCAGGAAAAAACGCATACGCCCTTTTTGGCCAAGGGCATCATTGTCGACGTTTTGCTGCTTTTCATGTGTTTTAAAGGCGATTCGTATCTACCTCCTGAAATCTGTTTCCTGCAATTCTGCCTTGCTTTCAATTCCTCTTCGTTGCCTTCCCTCAATATATTTGTGGACGAGAGTTATCATTTATAACTCTGTAGGTTTGTGAATTGCAGTGCCCCTGAGCTCCATTTTTCAACTGTCTTTTTTGGGAGCTGGCCGCAAAAGCACGGGATTGCCTCAGGCCCTATTCTGGTTCCGGGCGGCAGGCTGAGCCTGTGGTTAATTCTTCTTCCTGTTGGGAAAATAGAGTGACCTGTGCCTGTCCCAACACCTAGATCTAGTCTCTCATTGGTTGCCCCTCTTCCCGTTCATCCTCAGGACAAATTGCAACCTGTAGGGAACAGGAGCTTAAAGGTGCTGATTCTCCAAGTAGGGAGATTGCTAGTAAAGTAGCTGGAATGGCGAACCCGAGCACAAGGAGATGAGAAATGAGGTGCGTTTTAGAAACCTTTCAAAATCACATGGTGTACCATCTTCTGGGTTTCTCATGCATGTTTTTGATGTAGGAAGATGCCCTTGAACCTGGAGATTTGGGACCCATGGGATGGGTACCACGCAGTATTACTTTAAAGGGTCTGCGTTTGCTCACCCAACCTCACCCAACCTCTCAGCCCCAAGAGTGTCCACCCTTATGTCTCATCCAGCTGTGGGTCTAGATATGGTCAATCCAGGTTGCATCACAGCCTCTGAACGAATTTTGTAAGAATGTCTCTCTCTTTCACTCTCTTTGTTTTACGGGTTTTTAAAAGAAATTTATTTTTATAATGGGGTTTAGCTGCTTTTCATGGCTCTGTTTATGCGGCTTTACACCCCCTTGACTCACTTCCAGAGAGATATCAATATATAGGTTTTAGGATTCTTACTAGTCACATATATTCTTGTGCGGTGAATAGGGGGTGTTGAGTCCAGTTCACTGAGCAAGGAGTAGGTCTTGTCTATTACATATTGGGTGTATGGAACGGTATCTGAGCGAATTTGAAACCCTTGTTTTATGCATCACCCCACCTCACCTTTCCCGTTAAGCAGCCATAGTGTGTTTTCTAAACGTGTGACTCTGTTCTGTTTTGTAATTCAGTTCAAGTGTAGCGGTTTTTACATTCCCTCTATAAGTGATAGCTTATGATAAGTGTCTTTTTCTGTGTGACTTATTTCACTTAGAATCGTCGTACCTAACTCCACTCATCTTGCTTCTACTAGCCTTATAACATTGATTTCATGTCTGAGTGATATTCCATTGTACATAAGGACCACAACTTCTTTATCCATTTTTCTCTTTCCTGGGATATTTAAGGTGTCATGAAGTGGAGGTTCTTGTCAACAGAGCAGCCCTAAACTTTCGGGTGCCTGTGTCTTGCTGATTTTTAGTTTTTCCAATTTATATGCCCATGAGTGGACGTGCCCTATGCTCCCTAAGCTGTTTTTTTTCGATGTTTCAGGACACAACGTACACTTCTCCAGAGTGGCTGTTGGCAATTTACATCCCGCCCAACAGTGTAGCAAGGCTGCCATTTCTCCATGGCCTGTCCTGCATTTCTCGTTTTGACACTTTTTGCAGCATGGCCCTTTTCACCGATGGGAAGCGAGACTTCTTTGTAGCGCTGATTTGCCTTTCCAGGTTGCTTGGTTGGCCAAAAAGGGCGTATGCGTTTTTTCCTGAATATATTCAGGAAAAAAGGCATACTCCCTTTTTGGCCAAGGGCATCATTGTCGACGTTTTGCCGCTTTTCATGTGCTTTAAAGGCGATTCGTATCTACCTCCTGAAATCTGTTTCCTGCAATTCTGCCTTGCTTTGAATTCCTCTTCGTTGCCTTCCCTCAATATATTTGTGGACGAGAGTTATCATTTATAACTCTGCAGGTTTGTGAATTGCAGTGCCCCTGAGCTCCATTTTTCAACTGTCTTTTTTGGGAGCTGGCCGCAAAAGCACGGGATTGCCTCAGGCCCTATTCTGGTTCCGGGCGGCAGGCTGAGCCTGTGGTTAATTCTTCTTCCTGTTGGGAAAATAGAGTGACCTGTGCCTGTCCCAACACCTAGATCTAGTCTCTCATTGGTTGCCCCTCTTCCCGTTCATCCTCAGGACAAATTGCAACCTGTAGGGAACAGGAGCTTAAAGGTGCTGATTCTCCAAGTAGGGAGATTGCTAGTAAAGTAGCTGGAATGGCGAACCCGAGCACAAGGAGATGAGAAATGAGGTGCGTTTTAGAAACCTTTCAAAATCACATGGTGTACCATCTTCTGGGTTTCTCATGCATGTTTTCGATGTAGGAAGATGCCCTTGAACCTGGAGATTTGGGACCCATGGGATGGGTACCACGCAGTATTACTTTAAAGGGTCTCCGTTTGCTCACCCAACCTCACCCAACCTCTCAGCCCCAAGAGTGTCCACCCTTATGTCTCATCCAGCTGTGGGTCTAGATATGGTCAATCCAGGTTGCATCACAGCCTCTGAACGAATTTTGTAAGAATGTCTCTCTCTTTCACTCTCTTTGTTTTACGGGTTTTTAAAAGAAATTTATTTTTATAATGGGGTTTAGCTGCTTATCATGGCTCTGTTTATGCGGCTTTACACCCCCTTGACTCACTTCCAGAGAGATATCAATATATAGGTTTTAAGATTCTTACTAGTCACATATATTCTTGTGCGGTGAATAGGGGGTGTTGAGTCCAGTTCACTGAGCAAGGAGTAGGTCTTGTCTATTACATATTGGGTGTATGGAACGGTATCTGAGCGAATTTGAAACCCTTGTTTTATGCATCACCCCACCTCACCTTTCCCGTTAAGCAGCCATAGTGTGTTTTCTAAACGTGTGACTCTGTTCTGTTTTGTAATTCAGTTCAAGTGTAGCGGTTTTTACATTCCCTCTATAAGTGATAGCTTATGATAAGTGTCTTTTTCTGTGTGACTTATTTCACTTAGAATCGTCGTACCTAACTCCACTCATCTTGCTTCTACTAGCCTTATAACATTGATTTCATGTCTGAGTGATATTCCATTGTACATAAGGACCACAACTTCTTTATCCATTTTTCTCTTTCCTGGGATATTTAAGGTGTCATGAAGTGGAGGTTCTTGTCAACAGAGCAGCCCTAAACTTTCGGGTGCCTGTGTCTTGCTGATTTTTAGTTTTTCCAATTTATATGCCCATGAGTGGACGTGCCCTATGCTCCCTAAGCTGTTTTTTTTCGATGTTTCAGGACACAACGTACACTTCTCCAGAGTGGCTGTTGGCAATTTACATCCCGCCCATCAGTGTAGCAAGGCTGCCATTTCTCCATGGCCTGTCCTGCATTTCTCGTTTTGACACTTTTTGCAGCATGGCCCTTTTCACCGATGGGAAGCGAGACTTCTTTGTAGCGCTGATTTGCATTTCCAGGTTGCTTGGTTGGCCAAAAAGGGCGTATGCGGTTTTTCCTGAATATATTCAGGAAAAAACGCATACGCCCTTTTTGGCCAAGGGCATCATTGTCGACGTTTTGCCGCTTTTCATGTGCTTTAAAGGCGATTCGTATCTACCTCCTGAAATCTGTTTCCTGCAATTCTGCCTTGCTTTCAATTCCTCTTCGTTGCCTTCCCTCAATATATTTGTGGACGAGAGTTATCATTTATAACTCTGCAGGTTTGTGAATTGCAGTGCCCCTGAGCTCCATTTTTCAACTGTCTTTTTTGGGAGCTGGCCGCAAAAGCACGGGATTGCCTCAGGCCCTATTCTGGTTCCGGGCGGCAGGCTGAGCCTGTGGTTAATTCTTCTTCCTGTTGGGAAAATAGAGTGACCTGTGCCTGTCCCAACACCTAGATCTAGTCTCTCATTGGTTGCCCCTCTTCCCGTTCATCCTCAGGACAAATTGCAACCTGTAGGGAACAGGAGCTTAAAGGTGCTGATTCTCCAAGTAGGGAGATTGCTAGTAAAGTAGCTGGAATGGCGAACCCGAGCACAAGGAGATGAGAAATGAGGTGCGTTTTAGAAACCTTTCAAAATCACATGGTGTACCATCTTCTGGGTTTCTCATGCATGTTTTCGATGTAGGAAGATGCCCTTGAACCTGGAGATTTGGGACCCATGGGATGGGTACCACGCAGTATTACTTTAAAGTGTCTGCGTTTGCTCACGCAACCTCACCCAAACTCTCAGCCCCAAGAGTGTCCACCCTTATGTCTCATCCAGCTGTGGGTCTAGATATGGTCAATCCAGGTTGCATCACAGCCTCTGAACGAATTTTGTAAGAATGTCTCTCTCTTTCACTCTCTTTGTTTTACGGGTTTTTAAAAGTAATTTATTTTTATAATGGGGTTTAGCTGCTTTTCATGGCTCTGTTTATGCGGCTTTACACCCCCTTGACTCACTTCCAGAGAGATATCAATATATAGGTTTTAAGATTCTTACTAGTCACATATATTCTTGTGCGGTGAATAAGGGGTGTTGAGTCCAGTTCACTGAGCAAGGAGTAGGTCTTGTCTATTACATATTGGGTGTATGGAACGGTATCTGAGCGAATTTGAAACCCTTGTTTTATGCATCACCCCACCTCACCTTTCCCGTTAAGCAGCCATAGTGTGTTTTCTAAACGTGTGACTCTGTTCTGTTTTGTAATTCAGTTCAAGTGTAGCGGTTTTTACATTCCCTCTATAATTGATAGCTTATGATAAGTGTCTTTTTCTGTGTGACTTATTTCACTTAGAATCGTCGTACCTAACTCCACTCATCTTGCTTCTACTAGCCTTATAACATTGATTTCATGTCTGAGTGATATTCCATTGTACATAAGGACCACAGCTTCTTTATCCATTTTTGTCTTTCCTGGGATATTTAAGGTGTCATGAAGTGGAGGTTCTTGTCAACAGAGCAGCCCTAAACTTTCGGGTGCCTGTGTCTTGCTGATTTTTAGTTTTTCCAATTTATATGCCCATGAGTGGACGTGCCCTATGCTCCCTAAGCTGTTTTTTTTCGATGTTTCAGGACACAACGTACACTTCTCCAGAGTGGCTGTTGGCAATTTACATTCCGCCCATCAGTGTAGCAAGGCTGCCATTTCTCCATGGCCTGTCCTGCATTTCTCGTTTTGACACTTTTTGCAGCATGGCCCTTTTCACCGATGGGAAGCGAGACTTCTTTGTAGCGCTGATTTGCCTTTCCAGGTTGCTTGGTTGGCCAAAAAGGGCGTATGCGTTTTTTCCTGAATATATTCAGGAAAAAAGGCATACGCCCTTTTTGGCCAAGGGCATCATTGTCGACGTTTTGCCGCTTTTCATGTGCTTTAAAGGCGATTCGTATCTACCTCCTGAAATCTGTTTCCTGCAATTCTGCCTTGCTTTGAATTCCTCTTCGTTGCCTTCCCTCAATATATTTGTGGACGAGAGTTATCATTTATAACTCTGCAGGTTTGTGAATTGCAGTGCCCCTGAGCTCCATTTTTCAACTGTCTTTTTTGGGAGCTGGCCGCAAAAGCACGGGATTGCCTCAGGCCCTATTCTGGTTCCGGGCGGCAGGCTGAGCCTGTGGTTAATTCTTCTTCCTGTTGGGAAAATAGAGTGACCTGTGCCTGTCCCAACACCTAGATCTAGTCTCTCATTGGTTGCCCCTCTTCCCGTTCATCCTCAGGACAAATTGCAACCTGTAGGGAACAGGAGCTTAAAGGTGCTGATTCTCCAAGTAGGGAGATTGCTAGTAAAGTAGGTGGAATGGCGAACCCGAGCACAAGGAGATGAGAAATGAGGTGCGTTTTAGAAACCTTTCAAAATCACATGGTGTACCATCTTCTGGGTTTCTCATGCATGTTTTCGATGTAGGAAGATGCCCTTGAACCTGGAGATTTGGGACCCATGGGATGGGTACCACGCAGTATTACTTTAAAGGGTATGCGTTTGCTCACGCAACCTCACCCAACCTCTCAGCCCCAAGAGTGTCCACCCTTATGTCTCATCCAGCTGTGGGTCTAGATATGGTCAATCCAGGTTGCATCACAGCCTCTGAACGAATTTTGTAAGAATGTCTCTCTCTTTCACTCTCTTTGTTTTACGGGTTTTTAAAAGTAATTTATTTTTATAATGGGGTTTAGCTGCTTTTCATGGCTCTGTTTATTCGGCTTTACACCCCCTTGACTCACTTCCAGAGAGATATCAATATATAGGTTTTAAGATTCTTACTAGTCACATATATTCTTGTGTGGTGAATAGGGGGTGTTGAGTCCAGTTCACTGAGCAAGGAGTAGGTCTTGTCTATTACATATTGGGTGTATGGAACGGTATCTGAGCGAATTTGAAACCCTTGTTTTATGCATCACCCCACCTCACCTTTCCCGTTAAGCAGCCATAGTGTGTTTTCTAAACGTGTGACTCTGTTCTGTTTTGTAATTCAGTTCAAGTGTAGCGGTTTTTACATTCCCTCTATAAGTGATAGCTTATGATAAGTGTCTTTTTCTGTGTGACTTATTTCACTTAGAATCGTCGTACCTAACTCCACTCATCTTGCTTCTACTAGCCTTATATCATTGATTTCATGTCTGAGTGATATTCCATTGTACATAAGGACCACAACTTCTTTATCCATTTTTCTCTTTCCTGGGATATTTAAGGTGTCATGAAGTGGAGGTTCTTGTCAACAGAGCAGCCCTAAACTTTCGGGTGCCTGTGTCTTGATGATTTTTAGTTTTTTCAATTTATATGCCCATGAGTGGACGTGCCCTATGCTCCCTAAGCTGTTTTTTTTCGATGTTTCAGGACACAACGTACACTTCTCCAGAGTGGCTGTTGGCAATTTACATTCCGCCCATCAGTGTAGCAAGGCTGCCATTTCTCCATGGCCTGTCCTGCATTTCTCGTTTTGACACTTTTTGCAGCATGGCCCTTTTCACCGATGGGAAGCGAGACTTCTTTGTAGCGCTGATTTGCCTTTCCAGGTTGCTTGGTTGGCCAAAAAGGGCGTATGCGTTTTTTCCTGAATATATTCAGGAAAAAACGCATACGCCCTTTTTGGCCAAGGGCATCATTGTCGACGTTTTGCTGCTTTTCATGTGTTTTAAAGGCGATTCGTATCTACCTCCTGAAATCTGTTTCCTGCAATTCTGCCTTGCTTTCAATTCCTCTTCGTTGCCTTCCCTCAATATATTTGTGGACGAGAGTTATCATTTATAACTCTGTAGGTTTGTGAATTGCAGTGCCCCTGAGCTCCATTTTTCAACTGTCTTTTTTGGGAGCTGGCCGCAAAAGCACGGGATTGCCTCAGGCCCTATTCTGGTTCCGGGCGGCAGGCTGAGCCTGTGGTTAATTCTTCTTCCTGTTGGGAAAATAGAGTGACCTGTGCCTGTCCCAACACCTAGATCTAGTCTCTCATTGGTTGCCCCTCTTCCCGTTCATCCTCAGGACAAATTGCAACCTGTAGGGAACAGGAGCTTAAAGGTGCTGATTCTCCAAGTAGGGAGATTGCTAGTAAAGTAGCTGGAATGGCGAACCCGAGCACAAGGAGATGAGAAATGAGGTGCGTTTTAGAAACCTTTCAAAATCACATGGTGTACCATCTTCTGGGTTTCTCATGCATGTTTTCGATGTAGGAAGATGCCCTTGAACCTGGAGATTTGGGACCCATGGGATGGGTACCACGCAGTATTACTTTAAAGGGTCTGCGTTTGCTCACGCAACCTCACCCAACCTCTCAGCCCCAAGAGTGTCCACCCTTATGTCTCATCCAGCTGTGGGTCTAGATATGGTCAATCCAGGTTGCATCACAGCCTCTGAACGAATTTTGTAAGAATGTCTCTCTCTTTCACTGTCTTTGTTTTACGGGTTTTTAAAAGTAATTTATTTTTATAATGGGGTTTAGCTGCTTTACATGGCTCTGTTTATGCGGCTTTACACCCCCTTGACTCACTTCCAGAGAGATATCAATATATAGGTTTTAAGTTTCTTACTAGTCACATATATTCTTGTGCGGTGAATAGGGGGTGTTGAGTCCAGTTCACTGAGCAAGGAGTAGGTCTTGTCTATTACATATTGGGTGTATGGAACGGTATCTGAGCGAATTTGAAACCCTTGTTTTATGCATCACCCCACCTCACCTTTCCCGTTAAGCAGCCATAGTGTGTTTTCTAAACGTGTGACTCTGTTCTGTTTTGTAATTCAGTTCAAGTGTAGCGGTTTTTACATTCCCTCTATAAGTGATAGCTTATGATAAGTGTCTTTTTCCGTGTGACTTATTTCACTTAGAATCATCGTACCTAACTCCACTCATCTTGCTTCTACTAGCCTTATAAAATTGATTTCATGTCTGAGTGATATTCCATTTTACATAAGGACCACAACTTCTTTATCCATTTTTCTCTTTCCTGGGATATTTAAGGTGTCATGAAGTGGAGGTTCTTGTCAACAGAGCAGCCCTAAACTTTCGGGTGCCTGTGTCTTGCTGATTTTTAGTTTTTCCAATTTATATGCCCATGAGTGGACGTGCCCTATGCTCCCTAAGCTGTTTTTTTTCGATGTTTCAGGACACAACGTACACTTCTCCAGAGTGGTTGTTGGCAATTTACATCCCGCCCATCAGCGTAGCAAGGCTGCCATTTCTCCATGGCCTGTCCTGCATTTCTCGTTTTGACACTTTTTGCAGCATGGCCCTTTTCACCGATGGGAAGCGAGACTTCTTTGTAGCGCTGATTTGCCTTTCCAGGTTGCTTGGTTGGCCAAAAAGGGCGTATGCGTTTTTTCCTGAATATATTCAGGAAAAAACGCATACGCCCTTTTTGGCCAAGGGCATCATTGTCGACGTTTTGCCGCTTTTCATGTGCTTTAAAGGCGATTCGTATCTACCTCCTGAAATCTGTTTCCTGCAATTCTGCCTTGCTTTCAATTCCTCTTCGTTGCCTTCCCTCAATATATTTGTGGACGAGAGTTATCATTTATAACTCTGCTGGTTTGTGAATTGCAGTGCCCCTGAGCTCCATTTTTCAACTGTCTTTTTTGGGAGCTGGCCGCAAAAGCACGGGATTGCCTCAGGCCCTATTCTGGTTCCGGGCGGCAGGCTGAGCCTGTGGTTAATTCTTCTTCCTGTTGGGAAAATAGAGTGACCTGTGCCTGTCCCAACACCTAGATCTAGTCTCTCATTGGTTGCCCCTCTTCCCGTTCATCCTCAGGACAAATTGCAACCTGTAGGGAACAGGAGCTTAAAGGTGCTGATTCTCCAAGTAGGGAGATTGCTAGTAAAGTAGCTGGAATGGCGAACCCGAGCACAAGGAGATGAGAAATGAGGTGCGTTTTAGAAACCTTTCAAAATCACATGGTGTACCATCTTCTGGGTTTCTCATGCATGTTTTCGATGTAGGAAGATGCCCTTGAACCTGGAGATTTGGGACCCATGGGAAGGGTACCACGCAGTATTACTTTAAAGGGTCTGCGTTTGCTCACGCAACCTCACCCAACCTCTCAGCCCCAAGAGTGTCCACCCTTATGTCTCATCCAGCTGTGGGTCTAGATATGGTCAATCCAGGTTGCATCACAGCCTCTGAACGAATTTTGTAAGAATGTCTCTCTCTTTCACTGTCTTTGTTTTACGGGTTTTTAAAAGTAATTTATTTTTATAATGGGGTTTAGCTGCTTTTCATGGCTCTGTTTATGCGGCTTTACACCCACTTGACTCACTTCCAGAGAGATATCAATATATAGGTTTTAAGATTCTTACTAGTCACATATATTCTTGTGCGGTGAATAGGGGGTGTTGAGTCCAGTTCACCGAGCAAGGAGTAGGTCTTGTCTATTACATATTGGGTGTATGGAACGGTATCTGAGCGAATTTGAAACCCTTGTTTTATGCATCACCCCACCTCACCTTTCCCGTTAAGCAGCCATAGTGTGTTTTCTAAACGTGTGACTCTGTTCTGTTTTGCAATTCAGTTCAAGTGTAGCGGTTTTTACATTCCCTCTATAAGTGATAGCTTATGATAAGTGTCTTTTTCCGTGTGACTTATTTCACTTAGAATCGTCGTACCTAACTCCACTCATCTTGCTTCTACTAGCCTTATAACATTGATTTCATGTCTGAGTGATATTCCATTTTACATAAGGACCACAACTTCTTTATCCATTTTTCTCTTTCCTGGGATATTTAAGGTGTCATGAAGTGGAGGTTCTTGTCAACAGAGCACCCCTAAACTTTCGGGTGCCTGTGTCTTGCTGATTTTTAGTTTTTCCAATTTATATGCCCATGAGTGGACGTGCCCTATGCTCCCTAAGCTGTTTTTTTTTCGATGTTTCAGGACACAACGTACACTTCTCCAGAGTGGCTGTTGGCAATTTACATTCCGCCCATCAGTGTAGCAAGGCTGCCATTTCTCCATGGCCTGTCCTGCATTTCTCGTTTTGACACTTTTTGCAGCATGGCCCTTTTCACCGATGGGAAGCGAGACTTCTTTGTAGCGCTGATTTGCCTTTCCAGGTTGCTTGGCTGGCCAAAAAGGGCGTATGCGTTTTTTCCTGAATATATTCAGGAAAAAACGCATACGCCCTTTTTGGCCAAGGGCATCATTGTCGACGTTTTGCCGCTTTTCATGTGCTTTAAAGGCGATTCGTATCTACCTCCTGAAATCTGTTTCCTGCAATTCTGCCTTGCTTTCAAATCCTCTTCGTTGCCTTCCCTCAATATATTTGTGGACGAGAGTTATCATTTATAACTCTGCAGGTTTGTGAATTGCAGTGCCCCTGAGCTCCATTTTTCAACTGTCTTTTTTGGGAGCTGGCCGCAAAAGCACGGGATTGCCTCAGGTCCTATTCTGGTTCCGGGCGGCAGGCTGAGCCTGTGGTTAATTCTTCTTCCTGTTGGGAAAATAGAGTGACCTGTGCCTGTCCCAACACCTAGATCTAGTCTCTCATTGGTTGCCCCTCTTCCCGTTCATCCTCAGGACAAATTGCAACCTGTAGGGAACAGGAGCTTAAAGGTGCTGATTCTCCAAGTAGGGAGATTGCTAGTGAAGTAGCTGGAATGGCGAACCCGAGCACAAGGAGATGAGTAATGAGGTGCGTTTTAGAAACCTTTCAAAATCACATGGTGTACCATCTTCTGGGTTTCTCATGCATGTTTTCGATGTAGGAAGATGCCCTTGAACCTGGAGATTTGGGACCCATGGGATGGGTACCACGCAGTATTACTTTAAAGGGTCTGCGTTTGCTCACCCAACCTCACCCAACCTCTCAGCCCCAAGAGTGTCCACCCTTATGTCTCATCCAGCTGTGGGTCTAGATATGGTCAATCCAGGTTGCATCACAGCCTCTGAACGAATTTTGTAAGAATGTCTCTCTCTTTCACTGTCTTTGTTTTACGGGTTTTTAAAAGTAATTTATTTTTATAATGGGGTTTAGCTGCTTTTCATGGCTCTGTTTATGCGGCTTTACACCCACTTGACTCACTTCCAGAGAGATATCAATATATAGGTTTTAAGATTCTTACTAGTCACATATATTCTTGTGCGGTGAATAGGGGGTGTTGAGTCCAGTTCACCGAGCAAGGAGTAGGTCTTGTCTATTACATATTGGGTGTATGGAACGGTATCTGAGCGAATTTGAAACCCTTGTTTTATGCATCACCCCACCTCACCTTTCCCGTTAAGCAGCCATAGTGTGTTTTCTAAACGTGTGACTCTGTTCTGTTTTGCAATTCAGTTCAAGTGTAGCGGTTTTTACATTCCCTCTATAAGTGATAGCTTATGATAAGTGTCTTTTTCCGTGTGACTTATTTCACTTAGAATCGTCGTACCTAACTCCACTCATCTTGCTTCTACTAGCCTTATAACATTGATTTCATGTCTGAGTGATATTCCATTTTACATAAGGACCACAACTTCTTTATCCATTTTTCTCTTTCCTGGGATATTTAAGGTGTCATGAAGTGGAGGTTCTTGTCAACAGAGCACCCCTAAACTTTCGGGTGCCTGTGTCTTGCTGATTTTTAGTTTTTCCAATTTATATGCCCATGAGTGGACGTGCCCTATGCTCCCTAAGCTGTTTTTTTTCGATGTTTCAGGACACAACGTACACTTCTCCAGAGTGGCTGTTGGCAATTTACATTCCGCCCATCAGTGTAGCAAGGCTGCCATTTCTCCATGGCCTGTCCTGCATTTCTCGTTTTGACACTTTTTGCAGCATGGCCCTTTTCACCGATGGGAAGCGAGACTTCTTTGTAGCGCTGATTTGCCTTTCCAGGTTGCTTGGCTGGCCAAAAAGGGCGTATGCGTTTTTTCCTGAATATATTCAGGAAAAAACGCATACGCCCTTTTTGGCCAAGGGCATCATTGTCGACGTTTTGCCGCTTTTCATGTGCTTTAAAGGCGATTCGTATCTACCTCCTGAAATCTGTTTCCTGCAATTCTGCCTTGCTTTCAATTCCTCTTCGTTGCCTTCCCTCAATATATTTGTGGACGAGAGTTATCATTTATAACTCTGCAGGTTTGTGAATTGCAGTGCCCCTGAGCTCCATTTTTCAACTGTCTTTTTTGGGAGCTGGCCGCAAAAGCACGGGATTGCCTCAGGCCCTATTCTGGTTCCGGGCGGCAGGCTGAGCCTGTGGTTAATTCTTCTTCCTGTTGGGAAAATAGAGTGACCTGTGCCTGTCCCAACACCTAGATCTAGTCTCTCATTGGTTGCCCCTCTTCCCGTTCATCCTCAGGACAAATTGCAACCTGTAGGGAACAGGAGCTTAAAGGTGCTGATTCTCCAAGTAGGGAGATTGCTAGTGAAGTAGCTGGAATGGCGAACCCGAGCACAAGGAGATGAGTAATGAGGTGCGTTTTAGAAACCTTTCAAAATCACATGGTGTACCATCTTCTGGGTTTCTCATGCATGTTTTCGATGTAGGAAGATGCCCTTGAACCTGGAGATTTGGGACCCATGGGATGGGTACCACGCAGTATTACTTTAAAGGGTCTGCGTTTGCTCACCCAACCTCACCCAACCTCTCAGCCCCAAGAGTGTCCACCCTTATGTCTCATCCAGCTGTGGGTCTAGATATGGTCAATCCAGGTTGCATCACAGCCTCTGAACGAATTTTGTAAGAATGTCTCTCTCTTTCACTGTCTTTGTTTTACGGGTTTTTAAAAGTAATTTATTTTTATAATGGGGTTTAGCTGCTTTTCATGGCTCTGTTTATGCGGCTTTACACCCACTTGACTCACTTCCAGAGAGATATCAATATATAGGTTTTAAGATTCTTACTAGTCACATATATTCTTGTGCGGTGAATAGGGGGTGTTGAGTCCAGTTCACCGAGCAAGGAGTAGGTCTTGTCTATTACATATTGGGTGTATGGAACGGTATCTGAGCGAATTTGAAACCCTTGTTTTATGCATCACCCCACCTCACCTTTCCCGTTAAGCAGCCATAGTGTGTTTTCTAAACGTGTGACTCTGTTCTGTTTTGCAATTCAGTTCAAGTGTAGCGGTTTTTACATTCCCTCTATAAGTGATAGCTTATGATAAGTGTCTTTTTCCGTGTGACTTATTTCACTTAGAATCGTCGTACCTAACTCCACTCATCTTGCTTCTACTAGCCTTATAACATTGATTTCATGTCTGAGTGATATTCCATTTTACATAAGGACCACAACTTCTTTATCCATTTTTCTCTTTCCTGGGATATTTAAGGTGTCATGAAGTGGAGGTTCTTGTCAACAGAGCACCCCTAAACTTTCGGGTGCCTGTGTCTTGCTGATTTTTAGTTTTTCCAATTTATATGCCCATGAGTGGACGTGCCCTATGCTCCCTAAGCTGTTTTTTTTCGATGTTTCAGGACACAACGTACACTTCTCCAGAGTGGCTGTTGGCAATTTACATTCCGCCCATCAGTGTAGCAAGGCTGCCATTTCTCCATGGCCTGTCCTGCATTTCTCGTTTTGACACTTTTTGCAGCATGGCCCTTTTCACCGATGGGAAGCGAGACTTCTTTGTAGCGCTGATTTGCCTTTCCAGGTTGCTTGGCTGGCCAAAAAGGGCGTATGCGTTTTTTCCTGAATATATTCAGGAAAAAACGCATACGCCCTTTTTGGCCAAGGGCATCATTGTCGACGTTTTGCCGCTTTTCATGTGCTTTAAAGGCGATTCGTATCTACCTCCTGAAATCTGTTTCCTGCAATTCTGCCTTGCTTTCAATTCCTCTTCGTTGCCTTCCCTCAATATATTTGTGGACGAGAGTTATCATTTATAACTCTGCAGGTTTGTGAATTGCAGTGCCCCTGAGCTCCATTTTTCAACTGTCTTTTTTGGGAGCTGGCCGCAAAAGCACGGGATTGCCTCAGGCCCTATTCTGGTTCCGGGCGGCAGGCTGAGCCTGTGGTTAATTCTTCTTCCTGTTGGGAAAATAGAGTGACCTGTGCCTGTCCCAACACCTAGATCTAGTCTCTCATTGGTTGCCCCTCTTCCCGTTCATCCTCAGGACAAATTGCAACCTGTAGGGAACAGGAGCTTAAAGGTGCTGATTCTCCAAGTAGGGAGATTGCTAGTGAAGTAGCTGGAATGGCGAACCCGAGCACAAGGAGATGAGTAATGAGGTGCGTTTTAGAAACCTTTCAAAATCACATGGTGTACCATCTTCTGGGTTTCTCATGCATGTTTTCGATGTAGGAAGATGCCCTTGAACCTGGAGATTTGGGACCCATGGGATGGGTACCACGCAGTATTACTTTAAAGGGTCTGCGTTTGCTCACGCAACCTCACCCAACCTCTCAGCCCCAAGAGTGTCCACCCTTATGTCTCATCCAGCTGTGGGTCTAGATATGGTCAATCCAGGTTGCATCACAGCCTCTGAACGAATTTTGTAAGAATGTCTCTCTCTTTCACTGTCTTTGTTTTACGGGTTTTTAAAAGTAATTTATTTTTATAATGGGGTTTAGCTGCTTTTCATGGCTCTGTTTATGCGGCTTTACACCCACTTGACTCACTTCCAGAGAGATATCAATATATAGGTTTTAAGATTCTTACTAGTCACATATATTCTTGTGCGGTGAATAGGGGGTGTTGAGTCCAGTTCACTGAGCAAGGAGTAGGTCTTGTCTATTACATATTGGGTGTATGGAACGGTATCTGAGCGAATTTGAAACCCTTGTTTTATGCATCACCCCACCTCACCTTTCCCGTTAAGCAGCCATAGTGTGTTTTCTAAACGTGTGACTCTGTTCTGTTTTGCAATTCAGTTCAAGTGTAGCGGTTTTTACATTCCCTCTATAAGTGATAGCTTATGATAAGTGTCTTTTTCCGTGTGACTTATTTCACTTAGAATCGTCGTACCTAACTCCACTCATCTTGCTTCTACTAGCCTTATAACATTGATTTCATGTCTGAGTGATATTCCATTTTACATAAGGACCACAACTTCTTTATCCATTTTTCTCTTTCCTGGGATATTTAAGGTGTCATGAAGTGGAGGTTCTTGTCAACAGAGCAGCCCTAAACTTTCGGGTGCCTGTGTCTTGCTGATTTTTAGTTTTTCCAATTTATATGCCCATGAGTGGACGTGCCCTATGCTCCCTAAGCTGTTTTTTTTCGATGTTTCAGGACACAACGTACACTTCTCCAGAGTGGCTGTTGGCAATTTACATTCCGCCCATCAGTGTAGCAAGGCTGCCATTTCTCCATGGCCTTTCCTGCATTTCTCGTTTTGACACTTTTTGCAGCATGGCCCTTTTCACCGATGGGAAGCGAGACTTCTTTGTAGCGCTGATTTGCCTTTCCAGGTTGCTTGGTTGGCCAAAAAGGGCGTATGCGTTTTTTCATGAATATATTCAGGAAAAAACGCATACGCCCTTTTTGGCCAAGGGCATCATTGTCGACGTTTTGCCGCTTTTCATGTGCTTTAAAGGCGATTCGTATCTACCTCCTGAAATCTGTTTCCTGCAATTCTGCCTTGCTTTGAATTCCTCTTCGTTGCCTTCCCTCAATACATTTGTGGACGAAAGTTATCATTTATAACTCTGCAGGTTTGTGAATTGCAGTGCCCCTGAGCTCCATTTTTCAACTGTCTTTTTTGGGAGCTGGCCGCAAAAGCACGGGATTGCCTCAGGCCCTATTCTGGTTCCGGGCGGCAGGCTGAGCCTGTGGTTAATTCTTCTTCCTGTTGGGAAAATAGAGTGACCTGTGCCTGTCCCAACACCTAGATCTAGTCTCTCATTGGTTGCCCCTCTTCCCGTTCATCCTCAGGACAAATTGCAACCTGTAGGGAACAGGAGCTTAAAGGTGCTGATTCTCCAAGGAGGGAGATTGCTAGTAAAGTAGCTGGAATGGCGAACCCGAGCACAAGGAGATGAGAAATGAGGTGCGTTTTAGAAACCTTTCAAAATCACATGGTGTACCATCTTCTGGGTTTCTCATGCATGTTTTCGATGTAGGAAGATGCCCTTGAACTTGGAGATTTGGGACCCATGGGATGGGTACCACGCAGTATTACTTTAAAGGGTCTGCGTTTGCTCACGCAACCTCACCCAACCTCTCAGCCCCAAGAGTGTCCACCCTTATGTCTCATCCAGCTGTGGGTCTAGATATGGTCAATCCAGGTTGCATCACAGCCTCTGAACGAATTTTGTAAGAATGTTTCTCTCTTTCACTGTCTTTGTTTTACGGGTTTTTAAAAGTAATTTATTTTTATAATGGGGTTTAGCTGCTTTTCTTGGCTCTGTTTATGCGGCTTTACACCCCCTTGACTCACTTCCAGAGAGATATCAATATATAGGTTTTAAGATTCTTACTAGTCACATATATTCTTGTGCGGTGAATAGGGGGTGTTGAGTCCAGTTCACTGAGCAAGGAGTAGGTCTTGTCTATTACATATTGGGTGTATGGAACGGTATCTGAGCGAATTTGAAACCCTTGTTTTATGCATCACCCCACCTCACCTTTCCCGTTAAGCAGCCATAGTGTGTTTTCTAAACGTGTGACTCTGTTCTGTTTTGTAATTCAGTTCAAGTGTAGCGGTTTTTACATTCCCTCTATAAGTGATAGCTTATGATAAGTGTCTTTTTCTGTGTGACTTATTTCACTTAGAATCGTCGTACCTAACTCCACTCATCTTGCTTCTACTAGCCTTATAACATTGATTTCATGTCTGAGTGATATTCCATTGTACATAAGGACCACAACTTCTTTATCCATTTTTCTCTTTCCTGGGATATTTAAGGTGTCATGAAGTGGAGGTTCTTGTCAACAGAGCAGCCCTAAACTTTCGGGTGCCTGTGTCTTGCTGATTTTTAGTTTTTCCAATTTATATGCCCATGAGTGGACGTGCCCTATGCTCCCTAAGCTGTTTTTTTTCGATGTTTCAGGACACAACGTACACTTCTCCAGAGTGGCTGTTGGCAATTTACATCCCGCCCAACAGTGTAGCAAGGCTGCCATTTCTCCATGGCCTGTCCTGCATTTCTCGTTTTGACACTTTTTGCAGCATGGCCCTTTTCACCGATGGGAAGCGAGACTTCTTTGTAGCGCTGATTTGCCTTTCCAGGTTGCTTGGTTGGCCAAAAAGGGCGTATGCGTTTTTTCCTGAATATATTCAGGAAAAAAGGCATACTCCCTTTTTGGCCAAGGGCATCATTGTCGACGTTTTGCCGCTTTTCATGTGCTTTAAAGGCGATTCGTATCTACCTCCTGAAATCTGTTTCCTGCAATTCTGCCTTGCATTGAATTCCTCTTCGTTGCCTTCCCTCAATATATTTGTGGACGAGAGTTATCATTTATAACTCTGCAGGTTTGTGAATTGCAGTGCCCCTGAGCTCCATTTTTCAACTGTCTTTTTTGGGAGCTGGCCGCAAAAGCACGGGATTGCCTCAGGCCCTATTCTGGTTCCGGGCGGCAGGCTGAGCCTGTGGTTAATTCTTCTTCCTGTTGGGAAAATAGAGTGACCTGTGCCTGTCCCAACACCTAGATCTAGTCTCTCATTGGTTGCCCCTCTTCCCGTTCATCCTCAGGACAAATTGCAACCTGTAGGGAACAGGAGCTTAAAGGTGCTGATTCTCCAAGTAGGGAGATTGCTAGTAAAGTAGCTGGAATGGCGAACCCGAGCACAAGGAGATGAGAAATGAGGTGCGTTTTAGAAACCTTTCAAAATCACATGGTGTACCATCTTCTGGGTTTCTCATGCATGTTTTCGATGTAGGAAGATGCCCTTGAACCTGGAGATTTGGGACCCATGGGATGGGTACCACGCAGTATTACTTTAAAGGGTCTCCGTTTGCTCACCCAACCTCACCCAACCTCTCAGCCCCAAGAGTGTCCACCCTTATGTCTCATCCAGCTGTGTGTCTAGATATGGTCAATCCAGGTTGCATCACAGCCTCTGAACGAATTTTGTAAGAATGTCTCTCTCTTTCACTCTCTTTGTTTTACGGGTTTTTAAAAGAAATTTATTTTTATAATGGGGTTTAGCTGCTTTTCATGGCTCTGTTTATGCGGCTTTACACCCCCTTGACTCACTTCCAGAGAGATATCAATATATAGGTTTTAAGATTCTTACTAGTCACATATATTCTTGTGCGGTGAATAGGGGGTGTTGAGTCCAGTTCACTGAGCAAGGAGTAGGTCTTGTCTATTACATATTGGGTGTATGGAACGGTATCTGAGCGAATTTGAAACCCTTGTTTTATGCATCACCCCACCTCACCTTTCCCGTTAAGCAGCCATAGTGTGTTTTCTAAACGTGTGACTCTGTTCTGTTTTGTAATTCAGTTCAAGTGTAGCGGTTTTTACATTCCCTCTATAAGTGATAGCTTATGATAAGTGTCTTTTTCTGTGTGACTTATTTCACTTAGAATCGTCGTACCTAACTCCACTCATCTTGCTTCTACTAGCCTTATAACATTGATTTCATGTCTGAGTGATATTCCATTGTACATAAGGACCACAACTTCTTTATCCATTTTTCTCTTTCCTGGGATATTTAAGGTGTCATGAAGTGGAGGTTCTTGTCAACAGAGCAGCCCTAAACTTTCGGGTGCCTGTGTCTTGCTGATTTTTAGTTTTTCCAATTTATATGCCCATGAGTGGACGTGCCCTATGCTCCCTAAGCTGTTTTTTTTCGATGTTTCAGGACACAACGTACACTTCTCCAGAGTGGCTGTTGGCAATTTACATCCCGCCCATCAGTGTAGCAAGGCTGCCATTTCTCCATGGCCTGTCCTGCATTTCTCGTTTTGACACTTTTTGCAGCATGGCCCTTTTCACCGATGGGAAGCGAGACTTCTTTGTAGCGCTGATTTGCATTTCCAGGTTGCTTGGTTGGCCAAAAAGGGCGTATGCGGTTTTTCCTGAATATATTCAGGAAAAAACGCATACGCCCTTTTTGGCCAAGGGCATCATTGTCGACGTTTTGCCGCTTTTCATGTGCTTTAAAGGCGATTCGTATCTACCTCCTGAAATCTGTTTCCTGCAATTCTGCCTTGCTTTCAATTCCTCTTCGTTGCCTTCCCTCAATATATTTGTGGACGAGAGTTATCATTTATAACTCTGCAGGTTTGTGAATTGCAGTGCCCCTGAGCTCCATTTTTCAACTGTCTTTTTTGGGAGCTGGCCGCAAAAGCACGGGATTGCCTCAGGCCCTATTCTGGTTCCGGGCGGCAGGCTGAGCCTGTGGTTAATTCTTCTTCCTGTTGGGAAAATAGAGTGACCTGTGCCTGTCCCAACACCTAGATCTAGTCTCTCATTGGTAGCCCCTCTTCCCGTTCATCCTCAGGACAAATTGCAACCTGTAGGGAACAGGAGCTTAAAGGTGCTGATTCTCCAAGTAGGGAGATTGCTAGTAAAGTAGCTGGAATGGCGAACCCGAGCACAAGGTGATGAGAAATGAGGTGCGTTTTAGAAACCTTTCAAAATCACATGGTGTACCATCTTCTGGGTTTCTCATGCATGTTTTTGATGTAGGAAGATGCCCTTGAACCTGGAGATTTGGGACCCATGGGATGGGTACCACGCAGTATTACTTTAAAGGGTCTGCGTTTGCTCACGCAACCTCACCCAACCTCTCAGCCCCAAGAGTGTCCACCCTTATGTCTCATCCAGCTGTGGGTCTAGATATGGTCAATCCAGGTTGCATCACAGCCTCTGAACGAATTTTGTAAGAATGTCTCTCTCTTTCACTGTCTTTGTTTTACGGGTTTTTAAAAGTAATTTATTTTTATAATGGGGTTTAGCTGCTTTTCATGGCTCTGTTTATGCGGCTTTACACCCACTTGACTCACTTCCAGAGAGATATCAATATATAGGTTTTAAGATTCTTACTAGTCACATATATTCTTGTGCGGTGAATAGGGGGTGTTGAGTCCAGTTCACTGAGCAAGGAGTAGGTCTGGTCTATTACATATTGGGTGTATGGAACGGTATCTGAGCGAATTTGAAACCCTTGTTTTATGCATCACCCCACCTCACCTTTCCCGTTAAGCAGCCATAGTGTGTTTTCTAAACGTGTGACTCTGTTCTGTTTTGTAATTCAGTTCAAGTGTAGCGGTTTTTACATTCCCTCTATAAGTGATAGCTTATGATAAGTGTCTTTTTCTGTGTGACTTATTTCACTTAGAATCGTCGTACCTAACTCCACTCATCTTGCTTCTACTAGCCTTATAATATTGATTTCATGTCTGAGTGATATTCCATTGTACATAAGGACCACAACTTCTTTATCCATTTTTCTCTTTCCTGGGATATTTAAGGTGTCATGAAGTGGAGGTTCTTGTCAACAGAGCAGCCCTAAACTTTCGGGTGCCTGTGTCTTGCTGATTTTTAGTTTTTCCAATTTATATGCCCATGAGTGGACGTGCCCTATGCTCCCTAAGCTGTTTTTTTTCGATATTTCAGGACACAACGTACACTTCTCCAGAGTGGCTGTTGGCAATTTACATTCCGCCCATCAGTGTAGCAAGGCTGCCATTTCTCCATGGCCTGTCCTGCATTTCTCGTTTTGACACTTTTTGCAGCATGGCCCTTTTCACCGATGGGAAGCGAGACTTCTTTGTAGCGCTGATTTGCCTTTCCAGGTTGCTTGGTTGGCCAAAAAGTGCGTATGCGGTTTTTCCTGAATATATTCAGGAAAAAACGCATATGCCCTTTTTGGCCAAGGGCATCATTGTCGACGTTTTGCCGCTTTTCATGTGCTTTAAAGGTGATTCGTATCTACCTCCTGAAATCTGTTTCCTGCAATTCTGCCTTGCTTTCAATTCCTCTTCGTTGCCTTCCCTCAATATATTTGTGGACGAGAGTTATCATTTATAACTCTGCAGGTTTGTGAATTGCAGTGCCCCTGAGCTCCATTTTTCAACTGTCTTTTTTGGGAGCTGGCCGCAAAAGCACGGGATTGCCTCAGGCCCTATTCTGGTTCCGGGCGGCAGGCTGAGCCTGTGGTTAATTCTTCTTCCTGTTGGGAAAATAGAGTGACCTGTGCCTGTCCCAACACCTAGATCTAGTCTCTCATTGGTAGCCCCTCTTCCCGTTCATCCTCAGGACAAATTGCAACCTGTAGGGAACAGGAGCTTAAAGGTGCTGATTCTCCAAGTAGGGAGATTGCTAGTAAAGTAGCTGGAATGGCGAACCCGAGCACAAGGTGATGAGAAATGAGGTGCGTTTTAGAAACCTTTCAAAATCACATGGTGTACCATCTTCTGGGTTTCTCATGCATGTTTTTGATGTAGGAAGATGCCCTTGAACCTGGAGATTTGGGACCCATGGGATGGGTACCACGCAGTATTACTTTAAAGGGTCTGCGTTTGCTCACGCAACCTCACCCAACCTCTCAGCCCCAAGAGTGTCCACCCTTATGTCTCATCCAGCTGTGGGTCTAGATATGGTCAATCCAGGTTGCATCACAGCCTCTGAACGAATTTTGTAAGAATGTCTCTCTCTTTCACTCTCTTTGTTTTACGGGTTTTTAAAAGTAATTTATTTTTATAATGGGGTTTAGCTGCTTTTCATGGCTCTGTTTATGCGGCTTTACACCCCCTTGACTCACTTCCAGAGAGATATCAATATATAGGTTTTAAGATTCTTACTAGTCACATATATTCTTGTGTGGTGAATAGGGGGTGTTGAGTCCAGTTCACTGAGCAAGGAGTAGGTCTTGTCTATTACATATTGGGTGTATGGAACGGTATCTGAGCGAATTTGAAACCCTTGTTTTATGCATCACCCCACCTCACCTTTCCCGTTAAGCAGCCATAGTGTGTTTTCTAAACGTGTGACTCTGTTCTGTTTTGTAATTCAGTTCAAGTGTAGCGGTTTTTACATTCCCTCTATAAGTGATAGCTTATGATAAGTGTCTTTTTCTGTGTGACTTATTTCACTTAGAATCGTCGTACCTAACTCCACTCATCTTGCTTCTACTAGCCTTATATCATTGATTTCATGTCTGAGTGATATTCCATTGTACATAAGGACCACAGCTTCTTTATCCATTTTTGTCTTTCCTGGGATATTTAAGGTGTCATGAAGTGGAGGTTCTTGTCAACAGAGCAGCCCTAAACTTTCGGGTGCCTGTGTCTTGCTGATTTTTAGTTTTTCCAATTTATATGCCCATGAGTGGACGTGCCCTATGCTCCCTAAGCTGTTTTTTTTCGATGTTTCAGGACAAAACGTACACTTCTCCAGAGTGGCTGTTGGCAATTTACATTCCGCCCATCAGTGTAGCAAGGCTGCCATTTCTCCATGGCCTGTCCTGCATTTCTCGTTTTGACACTTTTTGCAGCATGGCCCTTTTCACCGATGGGAAGCGAGACTTCTTTGTAGCGCTGATTTGCCTTTCCAGGTTGCTTGGTTGGCCAAAAAGGGCGTATGCGTTTTTTCCTGAATATATTCAGGAAAAAAGGCATACGCCCTTTTTGGCCAAGGGCATCATTGTCGACGTTTTGCCGCTTTTCATGTGCTTTAAAGGCGATTCGTATCTACCTCCTGAAATCTGTTTCCTGCAATTCTGCCTTGCTTTGAATTCCTCTTCGTTGCCTTCCCTCAATATATTTGTGGACGAGAGTTATCATTTATAACTCTGCAGGTTTGTGAATTGCAGTGCCCCTGAGCTCCATTTTTCAACTGTCTTTTTTGGGAGCTGGCCGCAAAAGCACGGGATTGCCTCAGGCCCTATTCTGGTTCCGGGCGGCAGGCTGAGCCTGTGGTTAATTCTTCTTCCTGTTGGGAAAATAGAGTGACCTGTGCCTGTCCCAACACCTAGATCTAGTCTCTCATTGGTTGCCCCTCTTCCCGTTCATCCTCAGGACAAATTGCAACCTGTAGGGAACAGGAGCTTAAAGGTGCTGATTCTCCAAGTAGGGAGATTGCTAGTAAAGTAGGTGGAATGGCGAACCCGAGCACAAGGAGATGAGAAATGAGGTGCGATTTAGAAACCTTTCAAAATCACATGGTGTAACATCTTCTGGGTTTCTCATGCATGTTTTCGATGTAGGAAGATGCCCTTGAACCTGGAGATTTGGGACCCATGGGATGGGTACCACGCAGTATTACTTTAAAGGGTATGCGTTTGCTCACGCAACCTCACCCAACCTCTCAGCCCCAAGAGTGTCCACCCTTATGTCTCATCCAGCTGTGGGTCTAGATATGGTCAATCCAGGTTGCATCACAGCCTCTGAACGAATTTTGTAAGAATGTCTCTCTCTTTCACTCTCTTTGTTTTACGGGTTTTTAAAAGTAATTTATTTTTATAATGGGGTTTAGCTGCTTTTCATGGCTCTGTTTATGCGGCTTTACACCCACTTGACTCACTTCCAGAGAGATATCAATATATAGGTTTTAAGATTCTTACTAGTCACATATATTCTTGTGCGGTGAATAGGGGGTGTTGAGTCCAGTTCACTGAGCAAGGAGTAGGTCTGGTCTATTACATATTGGGTGTATGGAACGGTATCTGAGCGAATTTGAAACCCTTGTTTTATGCATCACCCCACCTCACCTTTCCCGTTAAGCAGCCATAGTGTGTTTTCTAAACGTGTGACTCTGTTCTGTTTTGTAATTCAGTTCAAGTGTAGCGGTTTTTACATTCCCTCTATAAGTGATAGCTTATGATAAGTGTCTTTTTCTGTGTGACTTATTTCACTTAGAATCGTCGTACCTAACTCCACTCATCTTGCTTCTACTAGCCTTATAATATTGATTTCATGTCTGAGTGATATTCCATTGTACATAAGGACCACAACTTCTTTATCCATTTTTCTCTTTCCTGGGATATTTAAGGTGTCATGAAGTGGAGGTTCTTGTCAACAGAGCAGCCCTAAACTTTCGGGTGCCTGTGTCTTGCTGATTTTTAGTTTTTCCAATTTATATGCCCATGAGTGGACGTGCCCTATGCTCCCTAAGCTGTTTTTTTTCGATATTTCAGGACACAACGTACACTTCTCCAGAGTGGCTGTTGGCAATTTACATTCCGCCCATCAGTGTAGCAAGGCTGCCATTTCTCCATGGCCTGTCCTGCATTTCTCGTTTTGACACTTTTTGCAGCATGGCCCTTTTCACCGATGGGAAGCGAGACTTCTTTGTAGCGCTGATTTGCCTTTCCAGGTTGCTTGGTTGGCCAAAAAGTGCGTATGCGGTTTTTCCTGAATATATTCAGGAAAAAACGCATATGCCCTTTTTGGCCAAGGGCATCATTGTCGACGTTTTGCCGCTTTTCATGTGCTTTAAAGGCGATTCGTATCTACCTCCTGAAATCTGTTTCCTGCAATTCTGCCTTGCTTTCAATTCCTCTTCGTTGCCTTCCCTCAATATATTTGTGGACGAGAGTTATCATTTATAACTCTGCAGGTTTGTGAATTGCAGTGCCCCTGAGCTCCATTTTTCAACTGTCTTTTTTGGGAGCTGGCCGCAAAAGCACGGGATTGCCTCAGGCCCTATTCTGGTTCCGGGCGGCAGGCTGAGCCTGTGGTTAATTCTTCTTCCTGTTGGGAAAATAGAGTGACCTGTGCCTGTCCCAACACCTAGATCTAGTCTCTCATTGGTAGCCCCTCTTCCCGTTCATCCTCAGGACAAATTGCAACCTTTAGGGAACAGGAGCTTAAAGGTGCTGATTCTCCAAGTAGGGAGATTGCTAGTAAAGTAGCTGGAATGGCGAACCCGAGCACAAGGTGATGAGAAATGAGGTGCGTTTTAGAAACCTTTCAAAATCACATGGTGTACCATCTTCTGGGTTTCTCATGCATGTTTTTGATGTAGGAAGATGCCCTTGAACCTGGAGATTTGGGACCCATGGGATGGGTACCACGCAGTATTACTTTAAAGGGTCTGCGTTTGCTCACGCAACCTCACCCAACCTCTCAGCCCCAAGAGTGTCCACCCTTATGTCTCATCCAGCTGTGGGTCTAGATATGGTCAATCCAGGTTGCATCACAGCCTCTGAACGAATTTTGTAAGAATGTCTCTCTCTTTCACTCTCTTTGTTTTACGGGTTTTTAAAAGTAATTTATTTTTATAATGGGGTTTAGCTGCTTTTCATGGCTCTGTTTATGCGGCTTTACACCCCCTTGACTCACTTCCAGAGAGATATCAATATATAGGTTTTAAGATTCTTACTAGTCACATATATTCTTGTGTGGTGAATAGGGGGTGTTGAGTCCAGTTCACTGAGCAAGGAGTAGGTCTTGTCTATTACATATTGGGTGTATGGAACGGTATCTGAGCGAATTTGAAACCCTTGTTTTATGCATCACCCCACCTCACCTTTCCCGTTAAGCAGCCATAGTGTGTTTTCTAAACGTGTGACTCTGTTCTGTTTTGTAATTCAGTTCAAGTGTAGCGGTTTTTACATTCCCTCTATAAGTGATAGCTTATGATAAGTGTCTTTTTCTGTGTGACTTATTTCACTTAGAATCGTCGTACCTAACTCCACTCATCTTGCTTCTACTAGCCTTATATCATTGATTTCATGTCTGAGTGATATTCCATTGTACATAAGGACCACAACTTCTTTATCCATTTTTCTCTTTCCTGGGATATTTAAGGTGTCATGAAGTGGAGGTTCTTGTCAACAGAGCAGCCCTAAACTTTCGGGTGCCTGTGTCTTGCTGATTTTTAGTTTTTTCAATTTATATGCCCATGAGTGGACGTGCCCTATGCTCCCTAAGCTGTTTTTTTTCGATGTTTCAGGACACAACGTACACTTCTCCAGAGTGGTTGTTGGCAATTTACATCCCGCCCATCAGCGTAGCAAGGCTGCCATTTCTCCATGGCCTGTCCTGCATTTCTCGTTTTGACACTTTTTGCAGCATGGCCCTTTTCACCGATGGGAAGCGAGACTTCTTTGTAGCGCTGATTTGCCTTTCCAGGTTGCTTGGTTGGCCAAAAAGGGCGTATGCGTTTTTTCCTGAATATATTCAGGAAAAAACGCATACGCCCTTTTTGGCCAAGGGCATCATTGTCGACGTTTTGCCGCTTTTCATGTGCTTTAAAGGCGATTCGTATCTACCTCCTGAAATCTGTTTCCTGCAATTCTGCCTTGCTTTCAATTCCTCTTCGTTGCCTTCCCTCAATATATTTGTGGACGAGAGTTATCATTTATAACTCTGCTGGTTTGTGAATTGCAGTGCCCCTGAGCTCCATTTTTCAACTGTCTTTTTTGGGAGCTGGCCGCAAAAGCACGGGATTGCCTCAGGCCCTATTCTGGTTCCGGGCGGCAGGCTGAGCCTGTGGTTAATTCTTCTTCCTGTTGGGAAAATAGAGTGACCTGTGCCTGTCCCAACACCTAGATCTAGTCTCTCATTGGTTGCCCCTCTTCCCGTTCATCCTCAGGACAAATTGCAACCTGTAGGGAACAGGAGCTTAAAGGTGCTGATTCTCCAAGTAGGGAGATTGCTAGTAAAGTAGCTGGAATGGCGAACCCGAGCACAAGGAGATGAGAAATGAGGTGCGTTTTAGAAACCTTTCAAAATCACATGGTGTACCATCTTCTGGGTTTCTCATGCATGTTTTCGATGTAGGAAGATGCCCTTGAACCTGGAGATTTGGGACCCATGGGAAGGGTACCACGCAGTATTACTTTAAAGGGTCTGCGTTTGCTCACGCAACCTCACCCAACCTCTCAGCCCCAAGAGTGTCCACCCTTATGTCTCATCCAGCTGTGGGTCTAGATATGGTCAATCCAGGTTGCATCACAGCCTCTGAACGAATTTTGTAAGAATGTCTCTCTCTTTCACTGTCTTTGTTTTACGGGTTTTTAAAAGTAATTTATTTTTATAATGGGGTTTAGCTGCTTTTCATGGCTCTGTTTATGCGGCTTTACACCCACTTGACTCACTTCCAGAGAGATATCAATATATAGGTTTTAAGATTCTTACTAGTCACATATATTCTTGTGCGGTGAATAGGGGGTGTTGAGTCCAGTTCACCGAGCAAGGAGTAGGTCTTGTCTATTACATATTGGGTGTATGGAACGGTATCTGAGCGAATTTGAAACCCTTGTTTTATGCATCACCCCACCTCACCTTTCCCGTTAAGCAGCCATAGTGTGTTTTCTAAACGTGTGACTCTGTTCTGTTTTGCAATTCAGTTCAAGTGTAGCGGTTTTTACATTCCCTCTATAAGTGATAGCTTATGATAAGTGTCTTTTTCCGTGTGACTTATTTCACTTAGAATCGTCGTACCTAACTCCACTCATCTTGCTTCTACTAGCCTTATAACATTGATTTCATGTCTGAGTGATATTCCATTTTACATAAGGACCACAACTTCTTTATCCATTTTTCTCTTTCCTGGGATATTTAAGGTGTCATGAAGTGGAGGTTCTTGTCAACAGAGCACCCCTAAACTTTCGGGTGCCTGTGTCTTGCTGATTTTTAGTTTTTCCAATTTATATGCCCATGAGTGGACGTGCCCTATGCTCCCTAAGCTGTTTTTTTTCGATGTTTCAGGACACAAAGTACACTTCTCCAGAGTGGCTGTTGGCAATTTACATTCCGCCCATCAGTGTAGCAAGGCTGCCATTTCTCCATGGCCTGTCCTGCATTTCTCGTTTTGACACTTTTTGCAGCATGGCCCTTTTCACCGATGGGAAGCGAGACTTCTTTGTAGCGCTGATTTGCCTTTCCAGGTTGCTTGGCTGGCCAAAAAGGGCGTATGCGTTTTTTCCTGAATATATTCAGGAAAAAACGCATACGCCCTTTTTGGCCAAGGGCATCATTGTCGACGTTTTGCCGCTTTTCATGTGCTTTAAAGGCGATTCGTATCTACCTCCTGAAATCTGTTTCCTGCAATTCTGCCTTGCTTTCAATTCCTCTTCGTTGCCTTCCCTCAATATATTTGTGGACGAGAGTTATCATTTATAACTCTGCAGGTTTGTGAATTGCAGTGCCCCTGAGCTCCATTTTTCAACTGTCTTTTTTGGGAGCTGGCCGCAAAAGCACGGGATTGCCTCAGGCCCTATTCTGGTTCCGGGCGGCAGGCTGAGCCTGTGGTTAATTCTTCTTCCTGTTGGGAAAATAGAGTGACCTGTGCCTGTCCCAACACCTAGATCTAGTCTCTCATTGGTTGCCCCTCTTCCCGTTCATCCTCAGGACAAATTGCAACCTGTAGGGAACAGGAGCTTAAAGGTGCTGATTCTCCAAGTAGGGAGATTGCTAGTGAAGTAGCTGGAATGGCGAACCCGAGCACAAGGAGATGAGTAATGAGGTGCGTTTTAGAAACCTTTCAAAATCACATGGTGTACCATCTTCTGGGTTTCTCATGCATGTTTTCGATGTAGGAAGATGCCCTTGAACCTGGAGATTTGGGACCCATGGGATGGGTACCACGCAGTATTACTTTAAAGGGTCTGCGTTTGCTCACCCAACCTCACCCAACCTCTCAGCCCCAAGAGTGTCCACCCTTATGTCTCATCCAGCTGTGGGTCTAGATATGGTCAATCCAGGTTGCATCACAGCCTCTGAACGAATTTTGTAAGAATGTCTCTCTCTTTCACTGTCTTTGTTTTACGGGTTTTTAAAAGTAATTTATTTTTATAATGGGGTTTAGCTGCTTTTCATGGCTCTGTTTATGCGGCTTTACACCCACTTGACTCACTTCCAGAGAGATATCAATATATAGGTTTTAAGATTCTTACTAGTCACATATATTCTTGTGCGGTGAATAGGGGGTGTTGAGTCCAGTTCACTGAGCAAGGATTAGGTCTTGTCTATTACATATTGGGTGTATGGAACGGTATCTGAGCGAATTTGAAACCCTTGTTTTATGCATCACCCCACCTCACCTTTCCCGTTAAGCAGCCATAGTGTGTTTTCTAAACGTGTGACTCTGTTCTGTTTTGTAATTAAGTTCAAGTGTAGCGGTTTTTATATTCCCTCTATAAGTGATAGCTTATGATAAGTGTCTTTTTCCGTGTGACATATTTCACTTAGAATCGTCGTACCTAACTCCACTCATCTTGCTTCTACTAGCCTTATAACATTGATTTCATGTCTGAGTGATATTCCATTTTACATAAGGACCACAACTTCTTTATCCATTTTTCTCTTTCCTGGGATATTTAAGGTGTCATGAAGTGGAGGTTCTTGTCAACAGAGCAGCCCTAAACTTTCGGGTGCCTGTGTCTTGCTGATTTTTAGTTTTTCCAATTTATATGCCCATGAGTGCACGTGCCCTATGCTCCCTAAGCAGTTTTTTTTCGATGTTTCAGGACACAACGTACACTTCTCCAGAGTGGCTCTTGGCAATTTACATCCCGCCCATCAGTGTAGCAAGGCTGCCATTTCTCCATGGCCTGTCCTGCATTTCTCGTTTTGACACTTTTTGCAGCATGGCCCTTTTCACCGATGGGAAGCGAGACTTCTTTGTAGCGCTGATTTGCCTTTCCAGGTTGCTTGGTTGGCCAAAAAGGGCGTATGCGTTTTTTCCTGAATATATTCAGGAAAAAACGCATACGCCCTTTTTGGCCAAGGGCATCATTGTCGACGTTTTGCCGCTTTTCATGTGCTTTAAAGGCGATTCGTATCTACCTCCTGAAATCTGTTTCCTGCAATTCTGCCTTGCTTTGAATTCCTCTTCGTTGCCTTCCCTCAATACATTTGTGGACGAAAGTTATCATTTATAACTCTGCAGGTTTGTGAATTGCAGTGCCCCTGAGCTCCATTTTTCAACTGTCTTTTTTGGGAGCTGGCCGCAAAAGCACGGGATTGCCTCAGGCCCTATTCTGGTTCCGGGCGGCAGGCTGAGCCTGTGGTTAATTCTTCTTCCTGTTGGGAAAATAGAGTGACCTGTGCCTGTCCCAACACCTAGATCTAGTCTCTCATTGGTTGCCCCTCTTCCCGTTCATCCTCAGGACAAATTGCAACCTGTAGGGAACAGGAGCTTAAAGGTGCTGATTCTCCAAGTAGGGAGATTGCTAGTAAAGTAGCTGGAATGGCGAACCCGAGCACAAGGAGATGAGAAATGAGGTGCGTTTTAGAAACCTTTCAAAATCACATGGTGTACCATCTTCTGGGTTTCTCATGCATGTTTTCGATGTAGGAAGATGCCCTTGAACCTGGAGATTTGGGACCCATGGGATGGGTACCACGCAGGATTACTTTAAAGGGTCTGCGTTTGCTCACGCAACCTCACCCAACCTCTCAGCCCCAAGAGTGTCCACCCTTATGTCTCATCCAGCTGTGGGTCTAGATATGGTCAATCCAGGTTGCATCACAGCCTCTGAACGAATTTTGTAAGAATGTCTCTCTCTTTCACTGTCTTTGTTTTACGGGTTTTTAAAAGTAATTTATTTTTATAATGGGGTTTAGCTGCTTTTCATGGCTCTGTTTATGCGGCTTTACACCCCCTTGACTCACTTCCAGAGAGATATCAATATATAGGTTTTAAGATTCTTACTAGTCACATATATTCTTGTGCGGTGAATAGGGGGTGTTGAGTCCAGTTCACCGAGAAAGGAGTAGGTCTTGTCTATTACATATTGGGTGTATGGAACGGTATCTGAGCGAATTTGAAACCCTTGTTTTATGCATCACCCCACCTCACCTTTCCCGTTAAGCAGCCATAGTGTGTTTTCTAAACGTGTGACTCTGTTCTGTTTTGTAATTCAGTTCAAGTGTAGCGGTTTTTACATTCCCTCTATAAGTGAGAGCTTATGATAAGTGTCTTTTTCCGTGTGACTTATTTCACTTAGAATCGTCGTACCTAACTCCACTCATCTTGCTTCTACTAGCCTTATAACATTGATTTCATGTCTGAGTGATATTCCATTGTACATAAGGACCACAACTTCTTTATCCATTTTTCTCTTTCCTGGGATATTTAAGGTGTCATGAAGTGGAGGTTCTTGTCAACAGAGCAGCCCTAAACTTTCGGGTGCCTTTGTCTTGCTGATTTTTAGTTTTTCCAATTTATATGCCCATGAGTGGACGTGCCCTATGCTCCCTAAGCTGTTTTTTTTCGATGTTTCAGGACACAACGTACACTTCTCCAGAGTGGCTGTTGGCAATTTACATTCCGCCCATCAGTGTAGCAAGGCTGCCATTTCTCCATGGCCTGTCCTGCATTTCTCGTTTTGACACTTTTTGCAGCATGGCCCTTTTCACCGATGGGAAGCGAGACTTCTTTGTAGCGCTGATTTGCCTTTCCAGGTTGCTTGGTTGGCCAAAAAGGGCGTATGCGTTTTTTCCTGAATATATTCAGGAAAAAACGCATACGCCCTTTTTGGCCAAGGGCATCATTGTCGACGTTTTGCCGCTTTTCATGTGCTTTAAAGGCGATTCGTATCTACCTCCTGAAATCTGTTTCCTGCAATTCTGCCTTGCTTTGAATTCCTCTTCGTTGCCTTCCCTCAATATATTTGTGGACGAGAGTTATCATTTATAACTCTGCAGGTTTGTGAATTGCAGTGCCCCTGAGCTCCATTTTTCAACTGTCTTTTTTGGGAGCTGGCCACAAAAGCACGGGATTGCCTCAGGCCCTATTCTGGTTCCGGGCGGCAGGCTGAGCCTGTGGTTAATTCTTCTTCCTGTTGGGAAAATAGAGTGACCTGTGCCTGTCCCAACACCTAGATCTAGTCTCTCATTGGTTGCCCCTCTTCCCGTTCATCCTCAGGACAAATTGCAACCTGTAGGGAACAGGAGCTTAAAGGTGCTGATTCTCCAAGGAGGGAGATTGCTAGTAAAGTAGCTGGAATGGCGAACCCGAGCACAAGGAGATGAGAAATGAGGTGCGTTTTAGAAACCTTTCAAAATCACATGGTGTACCATCTTCTGGGTTTCTCATGCATGTTTTCGATGTAGGAAGATGCCCTTGAACTTGGAGATTTGGGACCCATGGGATGGGTACCACGCAGTATTACTTTAAAGGGTCTGCGTTTGCTCACGCAACCTCACCCAACCTCTCAGCCCCAAGAGTGTCCACCCTTATGTCTCATCCAGCTGTGGGTCTAGATATGGTCAATCCAGGTTGCATCACAGCCTCTGAACGAATTTTGTAAGAATGTTTCTCTCTTTCACTGTCTTTGTTTTACGGGTTTTTAAAAGTAATTTATTTTTATAATGGGGTTTAGCTGCTTTTCTTGGCTCTGTTTATGCGGCTTTACACCCCCTTGACTCACTTCCAGAGAGATATCAATATATAGGTTTTAAGATTCTTACTAGTCACATATATTCTTGTGCGGTGAATAGGGGGTGTTGAGTCCAGTTCACTGAGCAAGGAGTAGGTCTTGTCTATTACATATTGGGTGTATGGAACGGTATCTGAGCGAATTTGAAACCCTTGTTTTATGCATCACCCCACCTCACCTTTCCCGTTAAGCAGCCATAGTGTGTTTTCTAAACGTGTGACTCTGTTCTGTTTTGTAATTCAGTTCAAGTGTAGCGGTTTTAACATTCCCTCTATAAGTGAAGCTTATGATAAGTGTCTTTTTCTGTGTGACTTATTTCACTTAGAATCGTCGTACCTAACTCCACTCATCTTGCTTCTACTAGCATTATAACATTGATTTCATGTCTGAGTGATATTCCATTGTACATAAGGACCACAACTTCTTTATCCATTTTTCTCTTTCCTGGGATATGTAAGGTGTCATGAAGTGGAGGTTCTTGTCAACAGAGCAGCCCTAAACTTTCGGGTGCCTATGTCTTGCTGATTTTTAGTTTTTCCAATTTATATGCCCATGAGTGGACGTGCCCTATGCTCCCTAAGCTGTTTTTTTTCGATGTTTCAGGACACAACGTACACTTCTCCAGAGTGGCTGTTGGCAATTTACATCCCGCCCATCAGTGTAGCAAGGCTGCCATTTCTCCATGGCCTGTCCTGCATTTCTCGTTTTGACACTTTTTACAGCATGGCCCTTTTCACCGATGGGAAGCGAGACTTCTTTGTAGCGCTGATTTGCCTTTCCAGGTTGCTTGGTTGGCCAAAAAGGGCGTATGCGTTTTTTCCTGAATATATTCAGGAAAAAACGCATACGCCCTTTTTGGCCAAGGGCATCATTGTCGACGTTTTGACGCTTTTCATGTGCTTTAAAGGCGATTCGTATCTACCTCCTGAAATCTGTTTCCTGCAATTCTGCCTTGCTTTGAATTCCTCTTCGTTGCCTTCCTCAATACAATTGTGGACGAAAGTTATCATTTATAACTCTGCAGGTTTGTGAATTGCAGTGCCCCTGAGCTCCATTTTTCAACTGTCTTTTTTGGGAGCTGGCCGCAAAAGCACGGGATTGCCTCAGGCCCTATTCTGGTTCCAGGCGGCAGGCTGAGCCTGTGGTTAATTCTTCTTCCTGTTGGGAAAATAGAGTGACCTGTGCCTGTCCCAACACCTAGATCTAGTCTCTCATTGGTTGCCCCTCTTCCCGTTCATCCTCAGGACAAATTGCAACCTGTAGGGAACAGGAGCTTAAAGGTGCTGATTCTCCAAGTAGGGAGATTGCTAGTAAAGTAGCTGGAATGGCGAACCCGAGCACAAGGAGATGAGAAATGAGGTGCGTTTTAGAAACCTTTCAAAATCACATGGTGTACCATCTTCTGGGTTTCTCATGCATGTTTTCGATGTAGGAAGATGCCCTTGAACCTGGAGATTTGGGACCCATGGGATGGGTACCACGCAGTATTACTTTAAAGGGTCTGCGTTTGCTCACGCAACCTCACCCAACCTCTCAGCCCCAAGAGTGTCCACCCTTATGTCTCATCCAGCTGTGTGTCTAGATGTGGTCAATCCAGGTTGCATCACAGCCTCTGAACGAATTTTTTAAGAATGTCTCTCTCTTTCACTGTCTTTGTTTTACGGGTTTTTAAAAGTAATTTATTTTTATAATGGGGTTTAGCTGCTTTTCATGGCTCTGTTTATGCGGCTTTACACCCCCTTGACTCACTTCCAGAGAGATATCAATATATAGGTTTTAAGATTCTTACTAGTCACATATATTCTTGTGCGGTGAATAGGGGGTGTTGAGTCCAGTTCACTGAGCAAGGAGTAGGTCTTGTCTATTACATATTGGGTGTATGGAACGGTATCTGAGCGAATTTGAAACCCTTGTTTTATGCATCACCCCACCTCACCTTTCCCGTTAAGCAGCCATAGTGTGTTTTCTAAACGTGTGACTCTGTTCTGTTTTGTAATTCAGTTCAAGTGTAGCGGTTTTTACATTCCCTCTATAAGTGAGAGCTTATGATAAGTGTCTTTTTCCGTGTGACTTATTTCACTTAGAATCGTCGTACCTAACTCCACTCATCTTGCTTCTACTAGCCTTATAACATTGATTTCATGTCTGAGTGATATTCCATTGTACATAAGGACCACAACTTCTTTATCCATTTTTCTCTTTCCTGGGATATTTAAGGTGTCATGAAGTGGAGGTTCTTGTCAACAGAGCAGCCCTAAACTTTCGGGTGCCTTTGTCTTGCTGATTTTTAGTTTTTCCAATTTATATGCCCATGAGTGGACGTGCCCTATGCTCCCTAAGCTGTTTTTTTTCGATGTTTCAGGACACAACGTACACTTCTCCAGAGTGGCTGTTGGCAATTTACATTCCGCCCATCAGTGTAGCAAGGCTGCCATTTCTCCATGGCCTGTCCTGCATTTCTCGTTTTGACACTTTTTGCAGCATGGCCCTTTTCACCGATGGGAAGCGAGACTTCTTTGTAGCGCTGATTTGCCTTTCCAGGTTGCTTGGTTGGCCAAAAAGGGCGTATGCGTTTTTTCCTGAATATATTCAGGAAAAAACGCATACGCCCTTTTTGGCCAAGGGCATCATTGTCGACGTTTTGCCGCTTTTCATGTGCTTTAAAGGCGATTCGTATCTACCTCCTGAAATCTGTTTTCTGCAATTCTGCCTTGCTTTCAATTCCTCTTCGTTGCCTTCCCTCAATATATTTGTGGACGAGAGTTATCATTTATAACTCAGCAGGTTTGTGAATTGCAGTGCCACTGAGCTCCATTTTTCAACTGTCTTTTTTGGGAGCTGGCCGCAAAAGCACGGGATTGCCTCAGGCCCTATTCTGGTTCCGGGCGGCAGGCTGAGCCTGTGGTTAATTCTTCTTCCTGTTGGGAAAATAGAGTGACCTGTGCCTGTCCCAACACCTAGATCTAGTCTCTCATTGGTTGCCCCTCTTCCCGTTCATCCTCAGGACAAATTGCAACCTGTAGGGAACAGGAGCTTAAAGGTGCTGATTCTCCAAGTAGGGAGATTGCTAGTGAAGTAGCTGGAATGGCGAACCCGAGCACAAGGAGATGAGTAATGAGGTGCGTTTTAGAAACCTTTCAAAATCACATGGTGTACCATCTTCTGGGTTTCTCATGCATGTTTTCGATGTAGGAAGATGCCCTTGAACCTGGAGATTTGGGACCCATGGGATGGGTACCACGCAGTATTACTTTAAAGGGTCTGCGTTTGCTCACCCAACCTCACCCAACCTCTCAGCCCCAAGAGTGTCCACCCTTATGTCTCATCCAGCTGTGGGTCTAGATATGGTCAATCCAGGTTGCATCACAGCCTCTGAACGAATTTTGTAAGAATGTCTCTCTCTTTCACTGTCTTTGTTTTACGGGTTTTTAAAAGTAATTTATTTTTATAATGGGGTTTAGCTGCTTTTCATGGCTCTGTTTATGCGGCTTTACACCCACTTGACTCACTTCCAGAGAGATATCAATATATAGGTTTTAAGATTCTTACTAGTCACATATATTCTTGTGCGGTGAATAGGGGGTGTTGAGTCCAGTTCACTGAGCAAGGATTAGGTCTTGTCTATTACATATTGGGTGTATGGAACGGTATCTGAGCGAATTTGAAACCCTTGTTTTATGCATCACCCCACCTCACCTTTCCCGTTAAGCAGCCATAGTGTGTTTTCTAAACGTGTGACTCTGTTCTGTTTTGTAATTAAGTTCAAGTGTAGCGGTTTTTATATTCCCTCTATAAGTGATAGCTTATGATAAGTGTCTTTTTCCGTGTGACATATTTCACTTAGAATCGTCGTACCTAACTCCACTCATCTTGCTTCTACTAGCCTTATAACATTGATTTCATGTCTGAGTGATATTCCATTTTACATAAGGACCACAACTTCTTTATCCATTTTTCTCTTTCCTGGGATATTTAAGGTGTCATGAAGTGGAGGTTCTTGTCAACAGAGCAGCCCTAAACTTTCGGGTGCCTGTGTCTTGCTGATTTTTAGTTTTTCCAATTTATATGCCCATGAGTGCACGTGCCCTATGCTCCCTAAGCAGTTTTTTTTCGATGTTTCAGGACACAACGTACACTTCTCCAGAGTGGCTCTTGGCAATTTACATCCCGCCCATCAGTGTAGCAAGGCTGCCATTTCTCCATGGCCTGTCCTGCATTTCTCGTTTTGACACTTTTTGCAGCATGGCCCTTTTCACCGATGGGAAGCGAGACTTCTTTGTAGCGCTGATTTGCCTTTCCAGGTTGCTTGGTTGGCCAAAAAGGGCGTATGCGTTTTTTCCTGAATATATTCAGGAAAAAACGCATACGCCCTTTTTGGCCAAGGGCATCATTGTCGACGTTTTGCCGCTTTTCATGTGCTTTAAAGGCGATTCGTATCTACCTCCTGAAATCTGTTTCCTGCAATTCTGCCTTGCTTTGAATTCCTCTTCGTTGCCTTCCCTCAATACATTTGTGGACGAAAGTTATCATTTATAACTCTGCAGGTTTGTGAATTGCAGTGCCCCTGAGCTCCATTTTTCAACTGTCTTTTTTGGGAGCTGGCCGCAAAAGCACGGGATTGCCTCAGGCCCTATTCTGGTTCCGGGCGGCAGGCTGAGCCTGTGGTTAATTCTTCTTCCTGTTGGGAAAATAGAGTGACCTGTGCCTGTCCCAACACCTAGATCTAGTCTCTCATTGGTTGCCCCTCTTCCCGTTCATCCTCAGGACAAATTGCAACCTGTAGGGAACAGGAGCTTAAAGGTGCTGATTCTCCAAGTAGGGAGATTGCTAGTAAAGTAGCTGGAATGGCGAACCCGAGCACAAGGAGATGAGAAATGAGGTGCGTTTTAGAAACCTTTCAAAATCACATGGTGTACCATCTTCTGGGTTTCTCATGCATGTTTTCGATGTAGGAAGATGCCCTTGAACCTGGAGATTTGGGACCCATGGGATGGGTACCACGCAGGATTACTTTAAAGGGTCTGCGTTTGCTCACGCAACCTCACCCAACCTCTCAGCCCCAAGAGTGTCCACCCTTATGTCTCATCCAGCTGTGGGTCTAGATATGGTCAATCCAGGTTGCATCACAGCCTCTGAACGAATTTTGTAAGAATGTCTCTCTCTTTCACTGTCTTTGTTTTACGGGTTTTTAAAAGTAATTTATTTTTATAATGGGGTTTAGCTGCTTTTCATGGCTCTGTTTATGCGGCTTTACACCCCCTTGACTCACTTCCAGAGAGATATCAATATATAGGTTTTAAGATTCTTACTAGTCACATATATTCTTGTGCGGTGAATAGGGGGTGTTGAGTCCAGTTCACCGAGAAAGGAGTAGGTCTTGTCTATTACATATTGGGTGTATGGAACGGTATCTGAGCGAATTTGAAACCCTTGTTTTATGCATCACCCCACCTCACCTTTCCCGTTAAGCAGCCATAGTGTGTTTTCTAAACGTGTGACTCTGTTCTGTTTTGTAATTCAGTTCAAGTGTAGCGGTTTTTACATTCCCTCTATAAGTGAGAGCTTATGATAAGTGTCTTTTTCCGTGTGACTTATTTCACTTAGAATCGTCGTACCTAACTCCACTCATCTTGCTTCTACTAGCCTTATAACATTGATTTCATGTCTGAGTGATATTCCATTGTACATAAGGACCACAACTTCTTTATCCATTTTTCTCTTTCCTGGGATATTTAAGGTGTCATGAAGTGGAGGTTCTTGTCAACAGAGCAGCCCTAAACTTTCGGGTGCCTTTGTCTTGCTGATTTTTAGTTTTTCCAATTTATATGCCCATGAGTGGACGTGCCCTATGCTCCCTAAGCTGTTTTTTTTCGATGTTTCAGGACACAACGTACACTTCTCCAGAGTGGCTGTTGGCAATTTACATTCCGCCCATCAGTGTAGCAAGGCTGCCATTTCTCCATGGCCTGTCCTGCATTTCTCGTTTTGACACTTTTTGCAGCATGGCCCTTTTCACCGATGGGAAGCGAGACTTCTTTGTAGCGCTGATTTGCCTTTCCAGGTTGCTTGGTTGGCCAAAAAGGGCGTATGCGTTTTTTCCTGAATATATTCAGGAAAAAACGCATACGCCCTTTTTGGCCAAGGGCATCATTGTCGAAGTTTTGCCGCTTTTCATGTGCTTTAAAGGCGATTCGTATCTACCTCCTGAAATCTGTTTCCTGCAATTCTGCCTTGCTTTGAATTCCTCTTCGTTGCCTTCCCTCAATATATTTGTGGACGAGAGTTATCATTTATAACTCTGCAGGTTTGTGAATTGCAGTGCCCCTGAGCTCCATTTTTCAACTGTCTTTTTTGGGAGCTGGCCACAAAAGCACGGGATTGCCTCAGGCCCTATTCTGGTTCCGGGCGGCAGGCTGAGCCTGTGGTTAATTCTTCTTCCTGTTGGGAAAATAGAGTGACCTGTGCCTGTCCCAACACCTAGATCTAGTCTCTCATTGGTTGCCCCTCTTCCCGTTCATCCTCAGGACAAATTGCAACCTGTAGGGAACAGGAGCTTAAAGGTGCTGATTCTCCAAGGAGGGAGATTGCTAGTAAAGTAGCTGGAATGGCGAACCCGAGCACAAGGAGATGAGAAATGAGGTGCGTTTTAGAAACCTTTCAAAATCACATGGTGTACCATCTTCTGGGTTTCTCATGCATGTTTTCGATGTAGGAAGATGCCCTTGAACTTGGAGATTTGGGACCCATGGGATGGGTACCACGCAGTATTACTTTAAAGGGTCTGCGTTTGCTCACGCAACCTCACCCAACCTCTCAGCCCCAAGAGTGTCCACCCTTATGTCTCATCCAGCTGTGGGTCTAGATATGGTCAATCCAGGTTGCATCACAGCCTCTGAACGAATTTTGTAAGAATGTTTCTCTCTTTCACTGTCTTTGTTTTACGGGTTTTTAAAAGTAATTTATTTTTATAATGGGGTTTAGCTGCTTTTCTTGGCTCTGTTTATGCGGCTTTACACCCCCTTGACTCACTTCCAGAGAGATATCAATATATAGGTTTTAAGATTCTTACTAGTCACATATATTCTTGTGCGGTGAATAGGGGGTGTTGAGTCCAGTTCACTGAGCAAGGAGTAGGTCTTGTCTATTACATATTGGGTGTATGGAACGGTATCTGAGCGAATTTGAAACCCTTGTTTTATGCATCACCCCACCTCACCTTTCCCGTTAAGCAGCCATAGTGTGTTTTCTAAACGTGTGACTCTGTTCTGTTTTGTAATTCAGTTCAAGTGTAGCGGTTTTAACATTCCCTCTATAAGTGAAGCTTATGATAAGTGTCTTTTTCTGTGTGACTTATTTCACTTAGAATCGTCGTACCTAACTCCACTCATCTTGCTTCTACTAGCATTATAACATTGATTTCATGTCTGAGTGATATTCCATTGTACATAAGGACCACAACTTCTTTATCCATTTTTCTCTTTCCTGGGATATGTAAGGTGTCATGAAGTGGAGGTTCTTGTCAACAGAGCAGCCCTAAACTTTCGGGTGCCTATGTCTTGCTGATTTTTAGTTTTTCCAATTTATATGCCCATGAGTGGACGTGCCCTATGCTCCCTAAGCTGTTTTTTTTCGATGTTTCAGGACACAACGTACACTTCTCCAGAGTGGCTGTTGGCAATTTACATCCCGCCCATCAGTGTAGCAAGGCTGCCATTTCTCCATGGCCTGTCCTGCATTTCTCGTTTTGACACTTTTTACAGCATGGCCCTTTTCACCGATGGGAAGCGAGACTTCTTTGTAGCGCTGATTTGCCTTTCCAGGTTGCTTGGTTGGCCAAAAAGGGCGTATGCGTTTTTTCCTGAATATATTCAGGAAAAAACGCATACGCCCTTTTTGGCCAAGGGCATCATTGTCGACGTTTTGACGCTTTTCATGTGCTTTAAAGGCGATTCGTATCTACCTCCTGAAATCTGTTTCCTGCAATTCTGCCTTGCTTTGAATTCCTCTTCGTTGCCTTCCCTCAATACAATTGTGGACGAAAGTTATCATTTATAACTCTGCAGGTTTGTGAATTGCAGTGCCCCTGAGCTCCATTTTTCAACTGTCTTTTTTGGGAGCTGGCCGCAAAAGCACGGGATTGCCTCAGGCCCTATTCTGGTTCCAGGCGGCAGGCTGAGCCTGTGGTTAATTCTTCTTCCTGTTGGGAAAATAGAGTGACCTGTGCCTGTCCCAACACCTAGATCTAGTCTCTCATTGGTTGCCCCTCTTCCCGTTCATCCTCAGGACAAATTGCAACCTGTAGGGAACAGGAGCTTAAAGGTGCTGATTCTCCAAGTAGGGAGATTGCTAGTAAAGTAGCTGGAATGGCGAACCCGAGCACAAGGAGATGAGAAATGAGGTGCGTTTTAGAAACCTTTCAAAATCACATGGTGTACCATCTTCTGGGTTTCTCATGCATGTTTTCGATGTAGGAAGATGCCCTTGAACCTGGAGATTTGGGACCCATGGGATGGGTACCACGCAGTATTACTTTAAAGGGTCTGCGTTTGCTCACGCAACCTCACCCAACCTCTCAGCCCCAAGAGTGTCCACCCTTATGTCTCATCCAGCTGTGTGTCTAGATATGGTCAATCCAGGTTGCATCACAGCCTCTGAACGAATTTTTTAAGAATGTCTCTCTCTTTCACTGTCTTTGTTTTACGGGTTTTTAAAAGTAATTTATTTTTATAATGGGGTTTAGCTGCTTTTCATGGCTCTGTTTATGCGGCTTTACACCCCCTTGACTCACTTCCAGAGAGATATCAATATATAGGTTTTAAGATTCTTACTAGTCACATATATTCTTGTGCGGTGAATAGGGGGTGTTGAGTCCAGTTCACTGAGCAAGGAGTAGGTCTTGTCTATTACATATTGGGTGTATGGAACGGTATCTGAGCGAATTTGAAACCCTTGTTTTATGCATCACCCCACCTCACCTTTCCCGTTAAGCAGCCATAGTGTGTTTTCTAAACGTGTGACTCTGTTCTGTTTTGTAATTCAGTTCAAGTGTAGCGGTTTTTACATTCCCTCTATAAGTGAGAGCTTATGATAAGTGTCTTTTTCCGTGTGACTTATTTCACTTAGAATCGTCGTACCTAACTCCACTCATCTTGCTTCTACTAGCCTTATAACATTGATTTCATGTCTGAGTGATATTCCATTGTACATAAGGACCACAACTTCTTTATCCATTTTTCTCTTTCCTGGGATATTTAAGGTGTCATGAAGTGGAGGTTCTTGTCAACAGAGCAGCCCTAAACTTTCGGGTGCCTTTGTCTTGCTGATTTTTAGTTTTTCCAATTTATATGCCCATGAGTGGACGTGCCCTATGCTCCCTAAGCTGTTTTTTTTCGATGTTTCAGGACACAACGTACACTTCTCCAGAGTGGCTGTTGGCAATTTACATTCCGCCCATCAGTGTAGCAAGGCTGCCATTTCTCCATGGCCTGTCCTGCATTTCTCGTTTTGACACTTTTTGCAGCATGGCCCTTTTCACCGATGGGAAGCGAGACTTCTTTGTAGCGCTGATTTGCCTTTCCAGGTTGCTTGGTTGGCCAAAAAGGGCGTATGCGTTTTTTCCTGAATATATTCAGGAAAAAACGCATACGCCCTTTTTGGCCAAGGGCATCATTGTCGACGTTTTGCCGCTTTTCATGTGCTTTAAAGGCGATTCGTATCTACCTCCTGAAATCTGTTTTCTGCAATTCTGCCTTGCTTTCAATTCCTCTTCGTTGCCTTCCCTCAATATATTTGTGGACGAGAGTTATCATTTATAACTCAGCAGGTTTGTGAATTGCAGTGCCACTGAGCTCCATTTTTCAACTGTCTTTTTTGGGAGCTGGCCGCAAAAGCACGGGATTGCCTCAGGCCCTATTCTGGTTCCGGGCGGCAGGCTGAGCCTGTGGTTAATTCTTCTTCCTGTTGGGAAAATAGAGTGACCTGTGCCTGTCCCAACACCTAGATCTAGTCTCTCATTTGTTGCCCCTCTTCCCGTTCATCCTCAGGACAAATTGCAACCTGTAGGGAACAGGAGCTTAAAGGTGCTGATTCTCCAAGTAGGGAGATTGCTAGTAAAGTAGCTGGAATGGCGAACCCGAGCACAAGGAGATGAGAAATGAGGTGCGTTTTAGAAACCTTTCAAAATCACATGGTGTACCATCTTCTGGGTTTCTCATGCATGTTTTCGATGTAGGAAGATGCCCTTGAACCTGGAGATTTGGGACCCATGGGATGGGTATCACGCAGTATTACTTTAAAGGGTCTGCGTTTGCTCACGCAACCTCACCCAACCTCTCAGCCCCAAGAGTGTCCACCCTTATGTCTCATCCAGCTGTGGGTCTAGATATGGTCAATCCAGGTTGCATCACAGCCTCTGAACGAATTTTGTAAGAATGTCTCTCTCTTTCACTGTCTTTGTTTTACGGGTTTTTAAAAGTAATTTATTTTTATAATGGGGTTTAGCTGCTTTTCATGGCTCTATTTATGCGGCTTTACACCCCCTTGACTCACTTCCAGAGAGATATCAATATATAGGTTTTAAGATTCTTACTAGTCACATATATTCTTGTGCGGTGAATAGGGGGTGTTGAGTCCAGTTCACTGAGCAAGGAGTAGGTCTTGTCTATTACATATTGGGTGTATGGAACGGTATCTGAGCGAATTTGAAACCCTTGTTTTATGCATCACCCCACCTCACCTTTCCCGTTAAGCAGCCATAGTGTGTTTTCTAAACGTGTGACTCTGTTCTGTTTTGTAATTCAGTTCAAGTGTAGCGGTTTTTACATTCCCTCTATAAGTGATAGCTTATGATAAGTGTCTTTTTCTGTGTGACTTATTTCACTTAGAATCGTCATACCTAACTCCACTCATCTTGCTTCTACTAGCCTTATAACATTGATTTCATGTCTGTGTGATATTCCATTGTACATAAGGACCACAACTTCTTTATCCATTTTTCTCTTTCCTGGGATATTTAAGGTGTCATGAAGTGGAGGTTCTTGTCAACAGAGCAGCCCTAAACTTTCGGGTGACTTTGTCTTGCTGATTTTTAGTTTTTCCAATTTATATGCCCATGAGTGGACGTGCCCTATGCTCCCTAAGCTGTTTTTTTTCGATGTTTCAGGACACAACGTACACTTCTCCAGAGTGGCTGTTGGCAATTTACATTCCGCCCATCAGTGTAGCAAGGCTGCCATTTCTCCATGGCCTGTCCTGCATTTCTCATTTTGACACTTTTGCAGCATGGCCCTTTTCACCGATGGGAAGCGAGACTTCTTTGTAGCGCTGATTTGCCTTTCCAGGTTGCTTGGTTGGCCAAAAAGGGCGTATGCGTTTTTTCCTGAATATATTCAGGAAAAAACGCATACGCCCTTTTTGGCCAAGGGCATCATTGTCGAAGTTTTGCCGCTTTTCATGTGCTTTAAAGGCGATTCGTATCTACCTCCTGAAATCTGTTTCCTGCAATTCTGCCTTGCTTTGAATTCCTCTTCGTTGCCTTCCCTCAATATATTTGTGGACGAGAGTTATCATTTATAACTCTGCAGGTTTGTGAACTGCAGTGCCCCTGAGCTCCATTTTTCAACTGTCTTTTTTGGGAGCTGGCCGCAAAAGCACGGGATTGCCTCAGGCCCTATTCTGGTTCCGGGCGGCAGGCTGAGCCTGTGGTTAATTCTTCTTCCTGTTGGGAAAATAGAGTGACCTGTGCCTGTCCCAACACCTAGATCTAGTCTCTCATTGGTTGCCCCTCTTCCCGTTCATCCTCAGGACAAATTGCAACCTGTAGGGAACAGGAGCTTAAAGGTGCTGATTCTCCAAGTAGGGAGATTGCTAGTAAAGTAGCTGGAATGGCGAACCCGAGCACAAGGAGATGAGAAATGAGGTGCGTTTTAGAAACCTTTCAAAATCACATGGTGTACCATCTTCTGGGTTTCTCATGCATGTTTTCGATGTAGGAAGATGCCCTTGAACCTGGAGATTTGGGACCCATGGGATGGGTACCACGCAGTATTACTTTAAAGGGTCTGCGTTTGCTCACGCAACCTCACCCAACCTCTCAGCCCCAAGAGTGTCCACCCTTATGTCTCATCCAGCTGTGGGTCTAGATATGGTCAATCCAGGTTGCATCACAGCCTCTGAACGAATTTTGTAAGAATGTCTCTCTCTTTCACTGTCTTTGTTTTACGGGTTTTTAAAAGTAATTTATTTTTATAATGGGGTTTAGCTGCTTTTCATGGCTCTGTTTATGCGGCTTTACACCCCCTTGACTCACTTCCAGCGAGATATCAATATATAGGTTTTAAGATTCTTTCTAGTCACATATATTCTTGTGCGGTGAATAGGGGGTGTTGAGTCCAGTTCACTGAGCAAGGAGTAGGTCTTGTCTATTACATATTGGGTGTATGGAACGGTATCTGAGCGAATTTGAAACCCTTGTTTTATGCATCACCCCACCTCACCTTTCCCGTTAAGCAGCCATAGTGTGTTTTCTAAACGTGTGACTCTGTTCTCTTTTGTAATTCAGTTCAAGAGTAGCGGTTTTTACATTCCCTCTATAAGTGATAGCTTATGATAAGTGTCTTTTTCCGTGTGACTTATTTCACTTAGAATCATCGTACCTAACTCCACTCATCTTGCTTCTACTAGCCTTATAACATTGATTTCATGTCTGAGTGATATTCCATTTTACATAAGGACCACAACTTCTTTATCCATTTTTCTCTTTCCTGGGATATTTAAGGTGTCATGAAGTGGAGGTTCTTGTCAACAGAGCAGCCCTAAACTTTCGGGTGCCTGTGTCTTGCTGATTTTTAGTTTTTCCAATTTATATGCCCATGCGTGGACGTGCCCTATGCTCCCTAAGCTGTTTTTTTTCGATGTTTCAGGATACAACGTACACTTCTCCAGAGTGGTTGTTGGCAATTTACATCCCGCCCATCAGCGAAGCAAGGCTGCCATTTCTCCATGGCCTGTCCTGCATTTCTCGTTTTGACACTTTTTCCAGCATGGCCCTTTTCACCGATGGGAAGCGAGACTTCTTTGTAGCGCTGATTTGCCTTTCCAGGTTGCTTGGTTGGCCAAAAAGGGCGTATGCGTTTTTTCCTGAATATATTCAGGAAAAAACGCATACGCCCTTTTTGGCCAAGGGCATCATTGTCAAAGTTTTGCCGCTTTTCATGTGCTTTGAAGGCGATTCGTATCTACCTCCTGAAATCTGTTTCCTGCAATTCTGCCTTGCTTTCAATTCCTCTTCGTTGCCTTCCCTCAATATATTTGTGGACGAGAGTTATCATTTATAACTCTGCAGGTTTGTGAATTGCAGTGCCCCTGAGCTCCATTTTTCAACTGTCTTTTCTGGGAGCTGGCCGCAAAAGCACGGGATTGCCTCAGGCCCTATTCTGGTTCCGGGCGGCAGGCTGAGCCTGTGGTTAATTCTTCTTCCTGTTGGGAAAATAGAGTGACCTGTGCCTGTCCCAACACCTAGATCTAGTCTCTCATTGGTTGCCCCTCTTCCCGTTCATCCTCAGGACAAATTGCAACCTGTAGGGAACAGGAGCTTAAAGGTGCTGATTCTCCAAGTAGGGAGATTGCTAGTAAAGTAGCTGGAATGGCGAACCCGAGCACAAGGAGATGAGAAATGAGGTGCGTTTTAGAAACCTTTCAAAATCACATGGTGTACCATCTTCTGGGTTTCTCATGCATGTTTTCGATGTAGGAAGATGCGCTTGAACCTGGAGATTTGGGACCCATGGGATGGGTACCACGCAGTATTACTTTAAAGGGTCTGCGTTTGCTCACGCAACCTCACCCAACCTCTCAGCCCCAAGAGTGTCCACCCTTATGTCTCATCCAGCTGTGGGTCTAGATATGGTCAATCCAGGTTGCATCACAGCCTCTGAACGAATTGTGTAAGAATGTCTCTCTCTTTCACTGTCTTTGTTTTACGGGTTTTTAAAAGTAATTTATTTTTATAATGGGGTTTAGCTGCTTTTCATAACTCTGTTTATGCGGCTTTACACCCACTTGACTCACTTCCAGAGAGATATCAATATATAGGTTTTAAGATTCTTACTAGTCACATATATTCTTGTGCGGTGAATAGGGGGTGTTGAGTCCAGTTCACCGAGAAAGGAGTAGGTCTTGTCTATTACATATTGGGTGTATGGAACGGTATCTGAGCGAATTTGAAACCCTTGTTTTATGCATCATCCCACCTCACCTTTCCCGTTAAGCAGCCATAGTGTGTTTTCTAAACGTGTGACTCTGTTCTGTTTTGTAATTCAGTTCAAGTGTAGCGGTTTTTACATTCCCTCTATAAGTGATAGCTTATGATAAGTGTCTTTTTCTGTGTGACTTATTTCACTTAGAATCGTCGTACCTAACTCCACTCATCTTGCTTCTACTAGCCTTATAACATTGATTTCATGTCTGAGTGATATTCCATTGTACATAAGGACCACAACTTCTTTATCCATTTTTCTCTTTCCTGGGATATTTAAGGTGTCATGAAGTGGAGGTTCTTGTCAACAGAGCAGCCCTAAACTTTCGGGTGCCTGTGTCTTGCCGATTTTTAGTTTTTCCAATTTATATGCCCATGAGTGGACGTGCCCTATGCTCCCTAAGCAGTTTTTTTTCGATGTTTCAGGACACAACGTACACTTCTCCAGAGTGGCTCTTGGCAATTTACATCCCGCCCATCAGTGTAGCAAGGCTGCCATTTCTCCATGGCCTGTCCTGCATTTCTCGTTTTGACACTTTTTGCAGCATGGCCCTTTTCACCGATGGGAAGCGAGACTTCTTTGTAGCGCTGATTTGCCTTTCCAGGTTGCTTGGTTGGCCAAAAAGGGCGTATGCGTTTTTTCCTGAATATATTCAGGAAAAAACGCATACGCCCTTTTTGGCCAAGGGCATCATTGTCGACGTTTTGCCGCTTTTCATGTGCTTTAAAGGCGATTCGTATCTACCTCCTGAAATCTGTTTCCTGCAATTCTGCCTTGCTTTGAATTCCTCTTCGTTGCCTTCCCTCAATATATTTGTGGACGAGAGTTATCATTTATAACTCTGCAGGTTTGTGAATTGCAGTGCCACTGAGCTCCATTTTTCAACTGTCTTTTTTGGGAGCTGGCCGCAAAAGCACGGGATTGCCTAAGGCCCTATTCTGGTTCCGGGCGGCAGGCTGAGCCTGTGGTTAATTTTTCTTCCTGTTGGGAAAATAGAGTGACCTGTGCCTGTCCCAACACCTAGATCTAGTCTCTCATTGGTTGCCCCTCTTCCCGTTCATCCTCAGGACAAATTGCAACCTGTAGGGAACAGGAGCTTAAAGGTGCTGATTCTCCAAGTAGGGAGATTGCTAGTGAAGTAGCTGGAATGGCGAACCCGAGCACAAGGAGATGAGTAATGAGGTGCGTTTTAGAAACCTTTCAAAATCACAAGGTGTACCATCTTCTGGGTTTCTCATGCATGTTTTCGATGTAGGAAGATGCCCTTGAACCTGGAGATTTGGGACCCATGGGATGGGTACCACGCAGTATTACTTTAAAGGGTCTGCGTTTGCTCACGCAACCTCACCCAACCTCTCAGCCCCAAGAGTGTCCACCCTTATGTCTCATCCAGCTGTGGGTCTAGATATGGTCAATCCAGGTTGCATCACAGCCTCTGAACGAATTGTGTAAGAATGTCTCTCTCTTTCACTGTCTTTGTTTTACGGGTTTTTAAAAGTAATTTATTTTTATAATGGGGTTTAGCTGCTTTTCATGGCTCTGTTTATGCGGCTTTACACCCACTTGACTCACTTCCAGAGAGATATCAATATATAGGTTTTAAGATTCTTACTAGTCACATATATTCTTGTGCGGTGAATAGGGGGTGTTGAGTCCAGTTCACTGAGCAAGGAGTAGGTCTTGTCTATTACATATTGGGTGTATGGAACGGTATCTGAGCGAATTTGAAACCCTTGTTTTATGCATCACCCCACCTCACCTTTCCCGTTAAGCAGCCATAGTGTGTTTTCTAAACGTGTGACTCTGTTCTGTTTTGTAATTCAGTTCAAGTGTAGCGGTTTTTACATTCCCTCTATAAGTGATAGCTTATGATAAGTGTCTTTTTCCGTGTGACTTATTTCACTTAGAATCGTCGTACCTAACTCCACTCATCTTGCTTCTACTAGCCTTATAACATTGATTTCATGTCTGAGTGATATTCCATTTTACATAAGGACCACAACTTCTTTATCCATTTTTCTCTTTCCTGGGATATTTAAGGTGTCATGAAGTGGAGGTTCTTGTCAACAGAGCAGCCCTAAACTTTCGGGTGCCTGTGTCTTGCTGATTTTTAGTTTTTCCAATTTATATGCCCATGAGTGGACGTGCCCTATGCTCCCTAAGCTGTTTTTTTTCGATGTTTCAGGACACAACGTACACTTCTCCAGAGTGGCTGTTGGCAATTTACATTCCGCCCATCAGTGTAGCAAGGCTGCCATTTCTCCATGGCCTGTCCTGCATTTCTCGTTTTGACACTTTTTGCAGCATGGCCCTTTTCACCGATGGGAAGCGAGACTTCTTTGTAGCGCTGATTTGCCTTTCCAGGTTGCTTGGTTGGCCAAAAAGGGCGTATGCGTTTTTTCCTGAATATATTCAGGAAAAAACGCATACGCCCTTTTTGGCCAAGGGCATCATTGTCGACGTTTTGCCGCTTTTCATGTGCTTTAAAGGCGATTCGTATCTACCTCCTGAAATCTGTTTCCTGCAATTCTGCCTTGCTTTGAATTCCTCTTCGTTGCCTTCCCTCAATATATTTGTGGACGAGAGTTATCATTTATAACTCTGCAGGTTTGTGAATTGCAGTGCCCCTGAGCTCCATTTTTCAACTGTCTTTTTTGGGAGCTGGCCGCAAAAGCACGGGATTGCCTCAGGCCCTATTCTGGTTCCGGGCGGCAGGCTGAGCCTGTGGTTAATTCTTCTTCCTGTTGGGAAAATAGAGTGACCTGTGCCTGTCCCAACACCTAGATCTAGTCTCTCATTGGTTGCCCCTCTTCCCGTTCATCCTCAGGACAAATTGCAACCTGTAGGGAACAGGAGCTTAAAGGTGCTGATTCTCCAAGTAGGGAGATTGCTAGTGAAGTAGCTGGAATGGCGAACCCGAGCACAAGGAGATGAGTAATGAGGTGCGTTTTAGAAACCTTTCAAAATCACATGGTGTACCATCTTCTGGGTTTCTCATGCATGTTTTCGATGTAGGAAGATGCCCTTGAACCTGGAGATTTGGGATCCATGGGATGGGTACCACGCAGTATTACTTTAAAGGGTCTGCGTTTGCTCACGCAACCTCACCCAACCTCTCATCCCCAAGAGTGTCCACCCTTATGTCTCATCCAGCTGTGGGTCTAGATATGGTCAATCCAGGTTGCATCACAGCCTCTGAACGAATTTTGTAAGAATGTCTCTCTCTTTCACTGTCTTTGTTTTACGGGTTTTTAAAAGTAATTTATTTTTATAATGGGGTTTAGCTGCTTTTCATGGCTCTGTTTATGCGGCTTTACACCCACTTGACTCACTTCCAGAGAGATATCAATATATAGGTTTTAAGATTCTTACTAGTCACATATATTCTTGTGCGGTGAATAGGGGGTGTTGAGTCCAGTTCACTGAGCAAGGATTAGGTCTTGTCTATTACATATTGGGTGTATGGAACGGTATCTGAGCGAATTTGAAACCCTTGTTTTATGCATCACCCCACCTCACCTTTCCCGTTAAGCAGCCATAGTGTGTTTTCTAAACGTGTGACTCTGTTCTGTTTTGTAATTCAGTTCAAGTGTAGCGGTTTTTATATTCCCTCTATAAGTGATAGCTTATGATAAGTGTCTTTTTCCGTGTGACTTATTTCACTTAGAATCGTCGTACCTAACTCCACTCATCTTGCTTCTACTAGCCTTATAACATTGATTTCATGTCTGAGTGATATTCCATTTTACATAAGGACCACAACTTCTTTATCCATTTTTCTCTTTCCTGGGATATTTAAGGTGTCATGAAGTGGAGGTTCTTGTCAACAGAGCAGCCCTAAACTTTCGGGTGCCTGTGTCTTGCTGATTTTTAGTTTTTCCAATTTATATGCCCATGAGTGGACGTGCCCTATGCTCCCTAAGCAGTTTTTTTTCGATGTTTCAGGACACAACGTACACTTCTCCAGAGTGGCTCTTGGCAATTTACATCCCGCCCAGCAGTGTAGCAAGGCTGCCATTTCTCCATGGCCTGTCCTGCATTTCTCGTTTTGACACTTTTTGCAGCATGGCCCTTTTCACCGATGGGAAGCGAGACTTCTTTGTAGCGCTGATTTGCTTTTCCGGGTTGCTTGGTTGGCCAAAAAGGGCGTATGCGTTTTTTCCTGAATATATTCAGGAAAAAACGCATACGCCCTTTTTGGCCAAGGGCATCATTGTCGACGTTTTGCCGCTTTTCATGTGCTTTAAAGGCGATTCGTATCTACCTCCTGAAATCTGTTTCCTGCAATTCTGCCTTGCTTTGAATTCCTCTTCGTTGCCTTCCCTCAATATATTTGTGGACGAGAGTTATCATTTATAACTCTGCAGGTTTGTGAATTGCAGTGCCACTGAGCTCCATTTTTCAACTGTCTTTTTTGGGAGCTGGCCGCAAAAGCACGGGATTGCCTCAGGCCCTATTCTGGTTCCGGGCGGCAGGCTGAGCCTGTGGTTAATTTTTCTTCCTGTTGGGAAAATAGAGTGACCTGTGCCTGTCCCAACACCTAGATCTAGTCTCTCATTGGTTGCCCCTCTTCCCGTTCATCCTCAGGACAAATTGCAACCTGTAGGGAACAGGAGCTTAAAGGTGCTGATTCTCCAAGTAGGGAGATTGCTAGTGAAGTAGCTGGAATGGCGAACCCGAGCACAAGGAGATGAGTAATGAGGTGCGTTTTAGAAACCTTTCAAAATCACATGGTGTACCATCTTCTGGGTTTCTCATGCATGTTTTCGATGTAGGAAGATGCCCTTGAACCTGGAGATTTGGGACCCATGGGATGGGTACCACGCAGTATTACTTTAAAGGGTCTGCGTTTGCTCACGCAACCTCACCCAACCTCTCAGCCCCAAGAGTGTCCACCCTTATGTCTCATCCAGCTGTGGGTCTAGATATGGTCAATCCAGGTTGCATCACAGCCTCTGAACGAATTTTGTAAGAATGTCTCTCTCTTTCACTGTCTTTGTTTTACGGGTTTTTAAAAGTAATTTATTTTTATAATGGGGTTTAGCTGCTTTTCATGGCTCTGTTTATGCGGCTTTACACCCACTTGACTCACTTCCAGAGAGATATCAATATATAGGTTTTAAGATTCTTACTAGTCACATATATTCTTGTGCGGTGAATAGGGGGTGTTGAGTCCAGTTCACTGAGCAAGGAGTAGGTCTTGTCTATTACATATTGGGTGTATGGAACGGTATCTGAGCGAATTTGAAACCCTTGTTTTATGCATCACCCCACCTCACCTTTCCCGTTAAGCAGCCATAGTGTGTTTTCTAAACGTGTGACTCTGTTCTGTTTTGTAATTCAGTTCAAGTGTAGCGGTTTTTACATTCCCTCTATAAGTGATAGCTTATGATAAGTGTCTTTTTCCGTGTAACTTATTTCACTTAGAATCGTCGTACCTAACTCCACTCATCTTGCTTCTACTAGCCTTATAACATTGATTTCATGTCTGAGTGATATTCCATTTTACATAAGGACCACAACTTCTTTATCCATTTTTCTCTTTCCTGGGATATTTAAGGTGCCATGAAGTGGAGGTTCTTGTCAACAGAGCAGCCCTAAACTTTCGGGTGCCTGTGTCTTGCTGATTTTTAGTTTTTCCAATTTATATGCCCATGAGTGGACGTGCCCTATGCTCCCTAAGCTGTTTTTTTTCGATGTTTCAGGACACAACGTACACTTCTCCAGAGTGGTTGTTGGCAATTTACATCCCGCCCATCAGCGTAGCAAGGCTGCCATTTCTCCATGGCCTGTCCTGCATTTCTCGTTTTGACACTTTTTGCAGCATGGCCCTTTTCACCGATGGGAAGCGAGACTTCTTTGTAGCGCTGATTTGCCTTTCCAGGTTGCTTGGTTGGCCAAAAAGGGCGTATGCGTTTTTTCCTGAATATATTCAGGAAAAAACGCATACGCCCTTTTTGGCCAAGGGCATCATTGTCGACGTTTTGCCGCTTTTCATGTGCTTTAAAGGCGATTCGTATCTACCTCCTGAAATCTGTTTCCTGCAATTCTGCCTTGCTTTCAATTCCTCTTCGTTGCCTTCCCTCAATATATTTGTGGACGAGAGTTATCATTTATAACTCTGCAGGTTTGTGAATTGCAGTGCCCCTGAGCTCCATTTTTCAACTGTCTTTTTTGGGAGCTGGCCGCAAAAGCACGGGATTGCCTCAGGCCCTATTCTGGTTCCGGGCGGCAGGCTGAGCCTGCGGTTAATTCTTCTTCCTGTTGGGAAAATAGAGTGACCTGTGCCTGTCCCAACACCTAGATCTAGTCTCTCATTGGTTGCCCCTCTTCCCGTTCATCCTCAGGACAAATTGCAACCTGTAGGGAACAGGAGCTTAAAGGTGCTGATTCTCCAAGTAGGGAGATTGCTAGTAAAGTAGCTGGAATGGTGAACCCGAGCACAAGGAGATGAGAAATGAGGTGCATTTTAGAAACCTTTCAAAATCACATGGTGTACCATCTTCTGGGTTTCTCATGCATGTTTTCGATGTAGGAAGATGCCCTTGAACCTGGAGATTTGGGACCCATGGGATGGGTACCACGCAGTATTACTTTAAAGGGTCTGCGTTTGCTCACGCAACCTCACCCAACCTCTCAGCCCCAAGAGTGTCCACCCTTATGTCTCATCCAGCTGTGGGTCTAGATATGGTCAATCCAGGTTGCATCACAGCCTCTGAACGAATTGTGTAAGAATGTCTCTCTCTTTCACTGTCTTTGTTTTACGGGTTTTTAAAAGTAATTTATTTTTATAATGGGGTTTAGCTGCTTTTCATGGCTCTGTTTATGCGGCTTTACACCCACTTGACTCACTTCCAGAGAGATATCAATATATAGGTTTTAAGATTCTTACTAGTCACATATATTCTTGTGCGGTGAATAGGGGGTGTTGAGTCCAGTTCACCGAGAAAGGAGTAGGTCTTCTCTATTACATATTGGGTGTATGGAACGGTATCTGAGCGAATTTGAAACCCTTGTTTTATGCATCATCCCACCTCACCTTTCCCGTTAAGCAGCCATAGTGTGTTTTCTAAACGTGTGACTCTGTTCTGTTTTGTAATTCAGTTCAAGTGTAGCGGTTTTTACATTCCCTCTATAAGTGATAGCTTATGATAAGTGTCTTTTTCTGTGTGACTTATTTCACTTAGAATCGTCGTACCTAACTCCACTCATCTTGCTTCTACTAGCCTTATAACATTGATTTCATGTCTGAGTGATATTCCATTGTACATAAGGACCACAACTTCTTTATCCATTTTTCTCTTTCCTGGGATATTTAAGGTGTCATGAAGTGGAGGTTCTTGTCAACAGAGCAGCCCTAAACTTTCGGGTGCCTGTGTCTTGCTGATTTTTAGTTTTTCCAATTTATATGCCCATGAGTGGACGTGCCCTATGCTCCCTAAGCAGTTTTTTTTCGATGTTTCAGGACACAACGTACACTTCTCCAGAGTGGCTCTTGGCAATTTACATCCCGCCCATCAGTGTAGCAAGGCTGCCATTTCTCCATGGCCTGTCCTGCATTTCTCGTTTTGACACTTTTTGCAGCATGGCCCTTTTCACCGATGGGAAGCGAGACTTCTTTGTAGCGCTGATTTGCCTTTCCAGGTTGCTTGGTTGGCCAAAAAGGGCGTATGCGTTTTTTCCTGAATATATTCAGGAAAAAACGCATACGCCCTTTTTGGCCAAGGGCATCATTGTCGATGTTTTGCCGCTTTTCATGTGCTTTAAAGGCGATTCGTATCTACCTCCTGAAATCTGTTTCCTGCAATTCTGCCTTGCTTTGAATTCCTCTTCGTTGCCTTCCCTCAATATATTTGTGGACGAGAGTTATCATTTATAACTCTGCAGGTTTGTGAATTGCAGTGCCCCTGAGCTCCATTTTTCAACTGTCTTTTTTGGGAGCTGGCCGCAAAAGCACGGGATTGCCTCAGGCCCTATTCTGGTTCCGGGCGGCAGGCTGAGCCTGTGGTTAATTCTTCTTCCTGTTGGGAAAATAGAGTGACCTGTGCCTGTCCCAACACCTAGATCTAGTCTCTCATTGGTTGCCCCTCTTCCCGTTCATCCTCAGGACAAATTGCAACCTGTAGGGAACAGGAGCTTAAAGGTGCTGATTCTCCAAGTAGGGAGATTGCTAGTGAAGTAGCTGGAATGGCGAACCCGAGCACAAGGAGATGAGTAATGAGGTGCGTTTTAGAAACCTTTCAAAATCACATGGTGTACCATCTTCTGGGTTTCTCATGCATGTTTTCGATGTAGGAAGATGCCCTTGAACCTGGAGATTTGGGACCCATGGGATGGGTACCACGCAGTATTACTTTAAAGGGTCTGCGTTTGCTCACGCAACCTCACCCAACCTCTCAGCCCCAAGAGTGTCCACCCTTATGTCTCATCCAGCTGTGGGTCTAGATATGGTCAATCCAGGTTGCATCACAGCCTCTGAACGAATTTTGTAAGAATGTCTCTCTCTTTCACTGTCTTTGTTTTACGGGTTTTTAAAAGTAATTTATTTTTATAATGGGGTTTAGCTGCTTTTCATGGCTCTGTTTATGCGGCTTTACACCCACTTGACTCACTTCCAGAGAGATATCAATATATAGGTTTTAAGATTCTTACTAGTCACATATATTCTTGTGCGGTGAATAGGGGGTGTTGAGTCCAGTTCACTGAGCAAGGATTAGGTCTTGTCTATTACATATTGGGTGTATGGAACGGTATCTGAGCGAATTTGAAACCCTTGTTTTATGCATCACCCCACCTCACCTTTCCCGTTAAGCAGCCATAGTGTGTTTTCTAAACGTGTGACTCTGTTCTGTTTTGTAATTCAGTTCAAGTGTAGCGGTTTTTATATTCCCTCTATAAGTGATAGCTTATGATAAGTGTCTTTTTCCGTGTGACTTATTTCACTTAGAATCGTCGTACCTAACTCCACTCATCTTGCTTCTACTAGCCTTATAACATTGATTTCATGTCTGAGTGATATTCCATTTTACATAAGGACCACAACTTCTTTATCCATTTTTCTCTTTCCTGGGATATTTAAGGTGTCATGAAGTGGAGGTTCTTGTCAACAGAGCAGCCCTAAACTTTCGGGTGCCTGTGTCTTGCTGATTTTTAGTTTTTCCAATTTATATGCCCATGAGTGGACGTGCCCTATGCTCCCTAAGCAGTTTTTTTTCGATGTTTCAGGACACAACGTACACTTCTCCAGAGTGGCTCTTGGCAATTTACATCCCGCCCATCAGTGTAGCAAGGCTGCCATTTCTCCATGGCCTGTCCTGCATTTCTCGTTTTGACACTTTTTGCAGCATGGCCCTTTTCACCGATGGGAAGCGAGACTTCTTTGTAGCGCTGATTTGCTTTTCCAGGTTGCTTGGTTGGCCAAAAAGGGCGTATGCGTTTTTTCCTGAATATATTCAGGAAAAAACGCATACGCCCTTTTTGGCCAAGGGCATCATTGTCGACGTTTTGCCGCTTTTCATGTGCTTTAAAGGCGATTCGTATCTACCTCCTGAAATCTGTTTCCTGCAATTCTGCCTTGCTTTGAATTCCTCTTCGTTGCCTTCCCTCAATATATTTGTGGACGAGAGTTATCATTTATAACTCTGCAGGTTTGTGAATTGCAGTGCCACTGAGCTCCATTTTTCAACTGTCTTTTTTGGGAGCTGGCCGCAAAAGCACGGGATTGCCTCAGGCCCTATTCTGGTTCCGGGCGGCAGGCTGAGCCTGTGGTTAATTTTTCTTCCTGTTGGGAAAATAGAGTGACCTGTGCCTGTCCCAACACCTAGATCTAGTCTCTCATTGGTTGCCCCTCTTCCCGTTCATCCTCAGGACAAATTGCAACCTGTAGGGAACAGGAGCTTAAAGGTGCTGATTCTCCAAGTAGGGAGATTGCTAGTGAAGTAGCTGGAATGGCGAACCCGAGCACAAGGAGATGAGTAATGAGGTGCGTTTTAGAAACCTTTCAAAATCACATGGTGTACCATCTTCTGGGTTTCTCATGCATGTTTTCGATGTAGGAAGATGCCCTTGAACCTGGAGATTTGGGACCCATGGGATGGGTACCACGCAGTATTACTTTAAAGGGTCTGCGTTTGCTCACGCAACCTCACCCAACCTCTCAGCCCCAAGAGTGTCCACCCTTATGTCTCATCCAGCTGTGGGTCTAGATATGGTCAATCCAGGTTGCATCACAGCCTCTGAACGAATTGTGTAAGAATGTCTCTCTCTTTCACTGTCTTTGTTTTACGGGTTTTTAAAAGTAATTTATTTTTATAATGGGGTTTAGCTGCTTTTCATGGCTCTGTTTATGCGGCTTTACACCCACTTGACTCACTTCCAGAGAGATATCAATATATAGGTTTTAAGATTCTTACTAGTCACATATATTCTTGTGCGGTGAATAGGGGGTGTTGAGTCCAGTTCACTGAGCAAGGAGTAGGTCTTGTCTATTACATATTGGGTGTATGGAACGGTATCTGAGCGAATTTGAAACCCTTGTTTTATGCATCACCCCACCTCACCTTTCCCGTTAAGCAGCCATAGTGTGTTTTCTAAACGTGTGACTCTGTTCTGTTTTGTAATTCAGTTCAAGTGTAGCGGTTTTTACATTCCCTCTATAAGTGATAGCTTATGATAAGTGTCTTTTTCCGTGTGACTTATTTCACTTAGAATCGTCGTACCTAACTCCACTCATCTTGCTTCTACTAGCCTTATAACATTGATTTCATGTCTGAGTGATATTCCATTTTACATAAGGACCACAACTTCTTTATCCATTTTTCTCTTTCCTGGGATATTTAAGGTGTCATGAAGTGGAGGTTCTTGTCAACAGAGCAGCCCTAAACTTTCGGGTGCCTGTGTCTTGCTGATTTTTAGTTTTTCCAATTTATATGCCCATGAGTGGACGTGCCCTATGCTCCCTAAGCAGTTTTTTTTCGATGTTTCAGGACACAACGTACACTTCTCCAGAGTGGCTCTTGGCAATTTACATCCCGCCCAGCAGTGTAGCAAGGCTGCCATTTCTCCATGGCCTGTCCTGCATTTCTCGTTTTGACACTTTTTGCAGCATGGCCCTTTTCACCGATGGGAAGCGAGACTTCTTTGTAGCGCTGATTTGCTTTTCCAGGTTGCTTGGTTGGCCAAAAAGGGCGTATGCGTTTTTTCCTGAATATATTCAGGAAAAAACGCATACGCCCTTTTTGGCCAAGGGCATCATTGTCGACGTTTTGCCGCTTTTCATGTGCTTTAAAGGCGATTCGTATCTACCTCCTGAAATCTGTTTCCTGCAATTCTGCCTTGCTTTGAATTCCTCTTCGTTGCCTTCCCTCAATATATTTGTGGACGAGAGTTATCATTTATAACTCTGCAGGTTTGTGAATTGCAGTGCCACTGAGCTCCATTTTTCAACTGTCTTTTTTGGGAGCTGGCCGCAAAAGCACGGGATTGCCTCAGGCCCTATTCTGGTTCCGGGCGGCAGGCTGAGCCTGTGGTTAATTTTTCTTCCTGTTGGGAAAATAGAGTGACCTGTGCCTGTCCCAACACCTAGATCTAGTCTCTCATTGGTTGCCCCTCTTCCCGTTCATCCTCAGGACAAATTGCAACCTGTAGGGAACAGGAGCTTAAAGGTGCTGATTCTCCAAGTAGGGAGATTGCTAGTGAAGTAGCTGGAATGGCGAACCCGAGCACAAGGAGATGAGTAATGAGGTGCGTTTTAGAAACCTTTCAAAATCACATGGTGTACCATCTTCTGGGTTTCTCATGCATGTTTTCGATGTAGGAAGATGCCCTTGAACCTGGAGATTTGGGACCCATGGGATGGGTACCACGCAGTATTACTTTAAAGGGTCTGCGTTTGCTCACGCAACCTCACCCAACCTCTCAGCCCCAAGAGTGTCCACCCTTATGTCTCATCCAGCTGTGGGTCTAGATATGGTCAATCCAGGTTGCATCACAGCCTCTGAACGAATTTTGTAAGAATGTCTCTCTCTTTCACTGTCTTTGTTTTACGGGTTTTTAAAAGTAATTTATTTTTATAATGGGGTTTAGCTGCTTTTCATGGCTCTGTTTATGCGGCTTTACACCCCCTTGACTCACTTCCAGAGAGATATCAATATATAGGTTTTAAGATTCTTACTAGTCACATATATTCTTGTGCGGTGAATAGGGGGTGTTGAGTCCAGTTCACTGAGCAAGGAGTAGGTCTTGTCTATTACATATTGGGTGTATGGAACGGTATCTGAGCGAATTTGAAACCCTTGTTTTATGCATCACCCCACCTCACCTTTCCCGTTAAGCAGCCATAGTGTGTTTTCTAATCGTGTGACTCTGTTCTCTTTTGTAATTCAGTTCAAGAGTAGCGGTTTTTACATTCCCTCTATAAGTGATAGCTTATGATAAGTGTCTTTTTCCGTGTGACTTATTTCACTTAGAATCATCGTACCTAACTCCACTCATCTTGCTTCTACTAGCCTTATAACATTGATTTCATGTCTGAGTGATATTCCATTTTACATAAGGACCACAACTTCTTTATCCATTTTTCTCTTTCCTGGGATATTTAAGGTGCCATGAAGTGGAGGTTCTTGTCAACAGAGCAGCCCTAAACTTTCGGGTGCCTGTGTCTTGCTGATTTTTAGTTTTTCCAATTTATATGCCCATGAGTGGACGTGCCCTATGCTCCCTAAGCTGTTTTTTTTCGATGTTTCAGGACACAACGTACACTTCTCCAGAGTGGTTGTTGGCAATTTACATCCCGCCCATCAGCGTAGCAAGGCTGCCATTTCTCCATGGCCTGTCCTGCATTTCTCGTTTTGACACTTTTTCCAGCATGGCCCTTTTCACCGATGGGAAGCGAGACTTCTTTGTAGCGCTGATTTGCCTTTCCAGGTTGCTTTGTTGGCCAAAAAGGGCGTATGCGTTTTTTCCTGAATATATTCAGGAAAAAACGCATACGCCCTTTTTGGCCAAGGGCATCATTGTCGACGTTTTGCCGCTTTTCATGTGCTTTAAAGGCGATTCGTATCTACCTCCTGAAATCTGTTTCCTGCAATTCTGCCTTGCTTTCAATTCCTCTTCGTTGCCTTCCCTCAATATATTTGTGGACGAGAGTTATCATTTATAACTCTGCAGGTTTGTGAATTGCAGTGCCCCTGAGCTCCATTTTTCAACTGTCTTTTTTGGGAGCTGGCCGCAAAAGCACAGGATTGCCTCAGGCCCTATTCTGGTTCCGGGCGGCAGGCTGAGCCTGTGGTTAATTCTTCTTCCTGTTGGGAAAATAGAGTGACCTGTGCCTGTCCCAACACCTAGATCTAGTCTCTCATTGGTTGCCCCTCTTCCCGTTCATCCTCAGGACAAATTGTAACCTGTAGGGAACAGGAGCTTAAAGGTGCTGATTCTCCAAGTAGGGAGATTGCTAGTAAAGTAGCTGGAATGGTGAACCCGAGCACAAGGAGATGAGAAATGAGGTGCATTTTAGAAACCTTTCAAAATCACATGGTGTACCATCTTCTGGGTTTCTCATGCATGTTTTCGATGTAGGAAGATGCCCTTGAACCTGGAGATTTGGGACCCATGGGATGGGTACCACGCAGTATTACTTTAAAGGGTCTGCGTTTGCTCACGCAACCTCACCCAACCTCTCAGCCCCAAGAGTGTCCACCCTTATGTCTCATCCAGCTGTGGGTCTAGATATGGTCAATCCAGGTTGCATCACAGCCTCTGAACGAATTGTGTAAGAATGTCTCTCTCTTTCACTGTCTTTGTTTTACGGGTTTTTAAAAGTAATTTATTTTTATAATGGGGTTTAGCTGCTTTTCATGGCTCTGTTTATGCGGCTTTACACCCACTTGACTCACTTCCAGAGAGATATCAATATATAGGTTTTAAGATTCTTACTAGTCACATATATTCTTGTGCGGTGAATAGGGGGTGTTGAGTCCAGTTCACCGAGAAAGGAGTAGGTCTTCTCTATTACATATTGGGTGTATGGAACGGTATCTGAGCGAATTTGAAACCCTTGTTTTATGCATCATCCCACCTCACCTTTCCCGTTAAGCAGCCATAGTGTGTTTTCTAAACGTGTGACTCTGTTCTGTTTTGTAATTCAGTTCAAGTGTAGCGGTTTTTACATTCCCTCTATAAGTGATAGCTTATGATAAGTGTCTTTTTCTGTGTGACTTATTTCACTTAGAATCGTCGTACCTAACTCCACTCATCTTGCTTCTACTAGCCTTATAACATTTATTTCATGTCTGAGTGATATTCCATTGTACATAAGGACCACAACTTCTTTATCCATTTTTCTCTTTCCTGGGATATTTAAGGTGTCATGAAGTGGAGGTTCTTGTCAACAGAGCAGCCCTAAACTTTCGGGTGCCTGTGTCTTGCTGATTTTTAGTTTTTCCAATTTATATGCCCATGAGTGGACGTGCCCTATGCTCCCTAAGCAGTTTTTTTTCGATGTTTCAGGACACAACGTACACTTCTCCAGAGTGGCTCTTGGCAATTTACATCCCGCCCATCAGTGTAGCAAGGCTGCCATTTCTCCATGGCCTGTCCTGCATTTCTCGTTTTGACACTTTTTGCAGCATGGCCCTTTTCACCGATGGGAAGCGAGACTTCTTTGTAGCGCTGATTTGCCTTTCCAGGTTGCTTGGTTGGCCAAAAAGGGCGTATGCGTTTTTTCCTGAATATATTCAGGAAAAAACGCATACGCCCTTTTTGGCCAAGGGCATCATTGTCGACGTTTTGCCGCTTTTCATGTGCTTTAAAGGCGATTCGTATCTACCTCCTGAAATCTGTTTCCTGCAATTCTGCCTTGCTTTGAATTCCTCTTCGTTGCCTTCCCTCAATATATTTGTGGACGAGAGTTATCATTTATAACTCTGCAGGTTTGTGAATTGCAGTGCCCCTGAGCTCCATTTTTCAACTGTCTTTTTTGGGAGCTGGCCGCAAAAGCACGGGATTGCCTCAGGCCCTATTCTGGTTCCGGGCGGCAGGCTGAGCCTGTGGTTAATTCTTCTTCCTGTTGGGAAAATAGAGTGACCTGTGCCTGTCCCAACACCTAGATCTAGTCTCTCATTGGTTGCCCCTCTTCCCGTTCATCCTCAGGACAAATTGCAACCTGTAGGGAACAGGAGCTTAAAGGTGCTGATTCTCCAAGTAGGGAGATTGCTAGTGAAGTAGCTGGAATGGCGAACCCGAGCACAAGGAGATGAGTAATGAGGTGCGTTTTAGAAACCTTTCAAAATCACATGGTGTACCATCTTCTGGGTTTCTCATGCATGTTTTCGATGTAGGAAGATGCCCTTGAACCTGGAGATTTGGGACCCATGGGATGGGTACCACGCAGTATTACTTTAAAGGGTCTGCGTTTGCTCACGCAACCTCACCCAACCTCTCAGCCCCAAGAGTGTCCACCCTTATGTCTCATCCAGCTGTGGGTCTAGATATGGTCAATCCAGGTTGCATCACAGCCTCTGAACGAATTTTGTAAGAATGTCTCTCTCTTTCACTGTCTTTGTTTTACGGGTTTTTAAAAGTAATTTATTTTTATAATGGGGTTTAGCTGCTTTTCATGGCTCTGTTTATGCGGCTTTACACCCACTTGACTCACTTCCAGAGAGATATCAATATATAGGTTTTAAGATTCTTACTAGTCACATATATTCTTGTGCGGTGAATAGGGGGTGTTGAGTCCAGTTCACTGAGCAAGGATTAGGTCTTGTCTATTACATATTGGGTGTATGGAACGGTATCTGAGCGAATTTGAAACCCTTGTTTTATGCATCACCCCACCTCACCTTTCCCGTTAAGCAGCCATAGTGTGTTTTCTAAACGTGTGACTCTGTTCTGTTTTGTAATTCAGTTCAAGTGTAGCGGTTTTTACATTCCCTCTATAAGTGATAGCTTATGATAAGTGTCTTTTTCCGTGTGACTTATTTCACTTAGAATCGTCGTACCTAACTCCACTCATCTTGCTTCTACTAGCCTTATAACATTGATTTCATGTCTGAGTGATATTCCATTTTACATAAGGACCACAACTTCTTTATCCATTTTTCTCTTTCCTGGGATATTTAAGGTGTCATGAAGTGGAGGTTCTTGTCAACAGAGCAGCCCTAAACTTTCGGGTGCCTGTGTCTTGCTGATTTTTAGTTTTTCCAATTTATATGCCCATGAGTGGACGTGCCCTATGCTCCCTAAGCAGTTTTTTTTCGATGTTTCAGGACACAACGTACACTTCTCCAGAGTGGCTCTTGGCAATTTACATCCCGCCCAGCAGTGTAGCAAGGCTGCCATTTCTCCATGGCCTGTCCTGCATTTCTCGTTTTGACACTTTTTGCAGCATGGCCCTTTTCACCGATGGGAAGCGAGACTTCTTTGTAGCGCTGATTTGCTTTTCCAGCTTGCTTGGTTGGCCAAAAAGGGCGTATGCGTTTTTTCCTGAATATATTCAGGAAAAAACGCATACGCCCTTTTTGGCCAAGGGCATCATTGTCGACGTTTTGCCGCTTTTCATGTGCTTTAAAGGCGATTCGTATCTACCTCCTGAAATCTGTTTCCTGCAATTCTGCCTTGCTTTGAATTCCTCTTCGTTGCCTTCCCTCAATATATTTGTGGACGAGAGTTATCATTTATAACTCTGCAGGTTTGTGAATTGCAGTGCCACTGAGCTCCATTTTTCAACTGTCTTTTTTGGGAGCTGGCCGCAAAAGCACAGGATTGCCTCAGGCCCTATTCTGGTTCCGGGCGGCAGGCTGAGCCTGTGGTTAATTTTTCTTCCTGTTGGGAAAATAGAGTGACCTGTGCCTGTCCCAACACCTAGATCTAGTCTCTCATTGGTTGCCCCTCTTCCCGTTCATCCTCAGGACAAATTGCAACCTGTAGGGAACAGGAGCTTAAAGGTGCTGATTCTCCAAGTAGGGAGATTGCTAGTGAAGTAGCTGGAATGGCGAACCCGAGCACAAGGAGATGAGTAATGAGGTGCGTTTTAGAAACCTTTCAAAATCACATGGTGTACCATCTTCTGGGTTTCTCATGCATGTTTTCGATGTAGGAAGATGCCCTTGAACCTGGAGATTTGGGACCCATGGGATGGGTACCACGCAGTATTACTTTAAAGGGTCTGCGTTTGCTCACGCAACCTCACCCAACCTCTCAGCCCCAAGAGTGTCCACCCTTATGTCTCATCCAGCTGTGGGTCTAGATATGGTCAATCCAGGTTGCATCACAGCCTCTGAACGAATTTTGTAAGAATGTCTCTCTCTTTCACTGTCTTTGTTTTACGGGTTTTTAAAAGTAATTTATTTTTATAATGGGGTTTAGCTGCTTTTCATGGCTCTGTTTATGCGGCTTTACACCCCCTTGACTCACTTCCAGAGAGATATCAATATATAGGTTTTAAGATTCTTACTAGTCACATATATTCTTGTGCGGTGAATAGGGGGTGTTGAGTCCAGTTCACTGAGCAAGGAGTAGGTCTTGTCTATTACATATTGGGTGTATGGAACGGTATCTGAGCGAATTTGAAACCCTTGTTTTATGCATCACCCCACCTCACCTTTCCCGTTAAGCAGCCATAGTGTGTTTTCTAATCGTGTGACTCTGTTCTCTTTTGTAATTCAGTTCAAGAGTAGCGGTTTTTACATTCCCTCTATAAGTGATAGCTTATGATAAGTGTCTTTTTCCGTGTGACTTATTTCACTTAGAATCATCGTACCTAACTCCACTCATCTTGCTTCTACTAGCCTTATAACATTGATTTCATGTCTGAGTGATATTCCATTTTACATAAGGACCACAACTTCTTTATCCATTTTTCTCTTTCCTGGGATATTTAAGGTGCCATGAAGTGGAGGTTCTTGTCAACAGAGCAGCCCTAAACTTTCGGGTGCCTGTGTCTTGCTGATTTTTAGTTTTTCCAATTTATATGCCCATGAGTGGACGTGCCCTATGCTCCCTAAGCTGTTTTTTTTCGATGTTTCAGGACACAACGTACACTTCTCCAGAGTGGTTGTTGGCAATTTACATCCCGCCCATCAGCGTAGCAAGGCTGCCATTTCTCCATGGCCTGTCCTGCATTTCTCGTTTTGACACTTTTTCCAGCATGGCCCTTTTCACCGATGGGAAGCGAGACTTCTTTGTAGCGCTGATTTGCCTTTCCAGGTTGCTTGGTTGGCCAAAAAGGGCGTATGCGTTTTTTCCTGAATATATTCAGGAAAAAACGCATACGCCCTTTTTGGCCAAGGGCATCATTGTCGACGTTTTGCCGCTTTTCATGTGCTTTAAAGGCGATTCGTATCTACCTCCTGAAATCTGTTTCCTGCAATTCTGCCTTGCTTTCAATTCCTCTTCGTTGCCTTCCCTCAATATATTTGTGGACGAGAGTTATCATTTATAACTCTGCAGGTTTGTGAATTGCAGTGCCCCTGAGCTCCATTTTTCAACTGTCTTTTTTGGGAGCTGGCCGCAAAAGCACAGGATTGCCTCAGGCCCTATTCTGGTTCCGGGCGGCAGGCTGAGCCTGTGGTTAATTCTTCTTCCTGTTGGGAAAATAGAGTGACCTGTGCCTGTCCCAACACCTAGATCTAGTCTCTCATTGGTTGCCCCTCTTCCCGTTCATCCTCAGGACAAATTGTAACCTGTAGGGAACAGGAGCTTAAAGGTGCTGATTCTCCAAGTAGGGAGATTGCTAGTAAAGTAGCTGGAATGGTGAACCCGAGCACAAGGAGATGAGAAATGAGGTGCATTTTAGAAACCTTTCAAAATCACATGGTGTACCATCTTCTGGGTTTCTCATGCATGTTTTCGATGTAGGAAGATGCCCTTGAACCTGGAGATTTGGGACCCATGGGATGGGTACCACGCAGTATTACTTTAAAGGGTCTGCGTTTGCTCACGCAACCTCACCCAACCTCTCAGCCCCAAGAGTGTCCACCCTTATGTCTCATCCAGCTGTGGGTCTAGATATGGTCAATCCAGGTTGCATCACAGCCTCTGAAAGAATTGTGTAAGAATGTCTCTCTCTTTCACTGTCTTTGTTTTACGGGTTTTTAAAAGTAATTTATTTTTATAATGGGGTTTAGCTGCTTTTCATGGCTCTGTTTATGCGGCTTTACACCCACTTGACTCACTTCCAGAGAGATATCAATATATAGGTTTTAAGATTCTTACTAGTCACATATATTCTTGTGCGGTGAATAGGGGGTGTTGAGTCCAGTTCACCGAGAAAGGAGTAGGTCTTCTCTATTACATATTGGGTGTATGGAACGGTATCTGAGCGAATTTGAAACCCTTGTTTTATGCATCATCCCACCTCACCTTTCCCGTTAAGCAGCCATAGTGTGTTTTCTAAACGTGTGACTCTGTTCTGTTTTGTAATTCAGTTCAAGTGTAGCGGTTTTTACATTCCCTCTATAAGTGATAGCTTATGATAAGTGTCTTTTTCTGTGTGACTTATTTCACTTAGAATCGTCGTACCTAACTCCACTCATCTTGCTTCTACTAGCCTTATAACATTGATTTCATGTCTGAGTGATATTCCATTGTACATAAGGACCACAACTTCTTTATCCATTTTTCTCTTTCCTGGGATATTTAAGGTGTCATGAAGTGGAGGTTCTTGTCAACAGAGCAGCCCTAAACTTTCGGGTGCCTGTGTCTTGCTGATTTTTAGTTTTTCCAATTTATATGCCCATGAGTGGACGTGCCCTATGCTCCCTAAGCAGTTTTTTTTCGATGTTTCAGGACACAACGTACACTTCTCCAGAGTGGCTCTTGGCAATTTACATCCCGCCCATCAGTGTAGCAAGGCTGCCATTTCTCCATGGCCTGTCCTGCATTTCTCGTTTTGACACTTTTTGCAGCATGGCCCTTTTCACCGATGGGAAGCGAGACTTCTTTGTAGCGCTGATTTGCCTTTCCAGGTTGCTTGGTTGGCCAAAAAGGGCGTATGCGTTTTTTCCTGAATATATTCAGGAAAAAACGCATACGCCCTTTTTGGCCAAGGGCATCATTGTCGACGTTTTGCCGCTTTTCATGTGCATTAAAGGCGATTCGTATCTACCTCCTGAAATCTGTTTCCTGCAATTCTGCCTTGCTTTCAATTCCTCTTCGTTGCCTTCCCTCAATATATTTGTGGACGAGAGTTATCATTTATAACTCTGCAGGTTTGTGAATTGCAGTGCCCCTGAGCTCCATTTTTCAACTGTCTTTTTTGGGAGCTGGCCGCAAAAGCACGGGATTGCCTCAGGCCCTATTCTGGTTCCGGGCGGCAGGCTGAGCCTGTGGTTAATTCTTCTTCCTGTTGGGAAAATAGAGTGACCTGTGCCTGTCCCAACACCTAGATCTAGTCTCTCATTGGTTGCCCCTCTTCCCGTTCATCCTCAGGACAAATTGCAACCTGTAGGGAACAGGAGCTTAAAGGTGCTGATTCTCCAAGTAGGGAGATTGCTAGTGAAGTAGCTGGAATGGCGAACCCGAGCACAAGGAGATGAGTAATGAGGTGCGTTTTAGAAACCTTTCAAAATCACATGGTGTACCATCTTCTGGGTTTCTCATGCATGTTTTCGATGTAGGAAGATGCCCTTGAACCTGGAGATTTGGGACCCATGGGATGGGTACCACGCAGTATTACTTTAAAGGGTCTGCGTTTGCTCACGCAACCTCACCCAACCTCTCAGCCCCAAGAGTGTCCACCCTTATGTCTCATCCAGCTGTGGGTCTAGATATGGTCAATCCAGGTTGCATCACAGCCTCTGAACGAATTTTGTAAGAATGTCTCTCTCTTTCACTGTCTTTGTTTTACGGGTTTTTAAAAGTAATTTATTTTTATAATGGGGTTTAGCTGCTTTTCATGGCTCTGTTTATGCGGCTTTACACCCACTTGACTCACTTCCAGAGAGATATCAATATATAGGTTTTAAGATTCTTACTAGTCACATATATTCTTGTGCGGTGAATAGGGGGTGTTGAGTCCAGTTCACTGAGCAAGGATTAGGTCTTGTCTATTACATATTGGGTGTATGGAACGGTATCTGAGCGAATTTGAAACCCTTGTTTTATGCATCACCCCACCTCACCTTTCCCGTTAAGCAGCCATAGTGTGTTTTCTAAACGTGTGACTCTGTTCTGTTTTGTAATTCAGTTCAAGTGTAGCGGTTTTTATATTCCCTCTATAAGTGATAGCTTATGATAAGTGTCTTTTTCCGTGTGACTTATTTCACTTAGAATCGTCGTACCTAACTCCACTCATCTTGCTTCTACTAGCCTTATAACATTGATTTCATGTCTGAGTGATATTCCATTTTACATAAGGACCACAACTTCTTTATCCATTTTTCTCTTTCCTGGGATATTTAAGGTGTCATGAAGTGGAGGTTCTTGTCAACAGAGCAGCCCTAAACTTTCGGGTGCCTGTGTCTTGCTGATTTTTAGTTTTTCCAATTTATATGCCCATGAGTGGACGTGCCCTATGCTCCCTAAGCAGTTTTTTTTTCGATGTTTCAGGACACAACGTACACTTCTCCAGAGTGGCTCTTGGCAATTTACATCCCGCCCATCAGTGTAGCAAGGCTGCCATTTCTCCATGGCCTGTCCTGCATTTCTCGTTTTGACACTTTTTGCAGCATGGCCCTTTTCACCGATGGGAAGCGAGACTTCTTTGTAGCGCTGATTTGCTTTTCCAGGTTGCTTGGTTGGCCAAAAAGGGCGTATGCGTTTTTTCCTGAATATATTCAGGAAAAAACGCATACGCCCTTTTTGGCCAAGGGCATCATTGTCGACGTTTTGCCGCTTTTCATGTGCTTTAAAGGCGATTCGTATCTACCTCCTGAAATCTGTTTCCTGCAATTCTGCCTTGCTTTGAATTCCTCTTCGTTGCCTTCCCTCAATATATTTGTGGACGAGAGTTATCATTTATAACTCTGCAGGTTTGTGAATTGCAGTGCCACTGAGCTCCATTTTTCAACTGTCTTTTTTGGGAGCTGGCCGCAAAAGCACGGGATTGCCTCAGGCCCTATTCTGGTTCCGGGCGGCAGGCTGAGCCTGTGGTTAATTTTTCTTCCTGTTGGGAAAATAGAGTGACCTGTGCCTGTCCCAACACCTAGATCTAGTCTCTCATTGGTTGCCCCTCTTCCCGTTCATCCTCAGGACAAATTGCAACCTGTAGGGAACAGGAGCTTAAAGGTGCTGATTCTCCAAGTAGGGAGATTGCTAGTGAAGTAGCTGCAATGGCGAACCCGAGCACAAGGAGATGAGTAATGAGGTGCGTTTTAGAAACCTTTCAAAATCACATGGTGTACCATCTTCTGGGTTTCTCATGCATGTTTTCGATGTAGGAAGATGCCCTTGAACCTGGAGATTTGGGACCCATGGGATGGGTACCACGCAGTATTACTTTAAAGGGTCTGCGTTTGCTCACGCAACCTCACCCAACCTCTCAGCCCCAAGAGTGTCCACCCTTATGTCTCATCCAGCTGTGGGTCTAGATATGGTCAATCCAGGTTGCATCACAGCCTCTGAACGAATTGTGTAAGAATGTCTCTCTCTTTCACTGTCTTTGTTTTACGGGTTTTTAAAAGTAATTTATTTTTATAATGGGGTTTAGCTGCTTTTCATGGCTCTGTTTATGCGGCTTTACACCCACTTGACTCACTTCCAGAGAGATATCAATATATAGGTTTTAAGATTCTTACTAGTCACATATATTCTTGTGCGGTGAATAGGGGGTGTTGAGTCCAGTTCACTGAGCAAGGAGTAGGTCTTGTCTATTACATATTGGGTGTATGGAACGGTATCTGAGCGAATTTGAAACCCTTGTTTTATGCATCACCCCACCTCACCTTTCCCGTTAAGCAGCCATAGTGTGTTTTCTAAACGTGTGACTCTGTTCTGTTTTGTAATTCAGTTCAAGTGTAGCGGTTTTTACATTCCCTCTATAAGTGATAGCTTATGATAAGTGTCTTTTTCCGTGTGACTTATTTCACTTAGAATCGTCGTACCTAACTCCACTCATCTTGCTTCTACTAGCCTTATAACATTGATTTCATGTCTGAGTGATATTCCATTTTACATAAGGACCACAACTTCTTTATCCATTTTTCTCTTTCCTGGGATATTTAAGGTGTCATGAAGTGGAGGTTCTTGTCAACAGAGCAGCCCTAAACTTTCGGGTGCCTGTGTCTTGCTGATTTTTAGTTTTTCCAATTTATATGCCCATGAGTGGACGTGCCCTATGCTCCCTAAGCAGTTTTTTTTCGATGTTTCAGGACACAACGTACACTTCTCCAGAGTGGCTCTTGGCAATTTACATCCCGCCCAGCAGTGTAGCAAGGCTGCCATTTCTCCATGGCCTGTCCTGCATTTCTCGTTTTGACACTTTTTGCAGCATGGCCCTTTTCACCGATGGGAAGCGAGACTTCTTTGTAGCGCTGATTTGCTTTTCCAGGTTGCTTGGTTGGCCAAAAAGGGCGTATGCGTTTTTTCCTGAATATATTCAGGAAAAAACGCATACGCCCTTTTTGGCCAAGGGCATCATTGTCGACGTTTTGCCGCTTTTCATGTGCTTTAAAGGCGATTCGTATCTACCTCCTGAAATCTGTTTCCTGCAATTCTGCCTTGCTTTGAATTCCTCTTCGTTGCCTTCCCTCAATATATTTGTGGACGAGAGTTATCATTTATAACTCTGCAGGTTTGTGAATTGCAGTGCCACTGAGCTCCATTTTTCAACTGTCTTTTTTGGGAGCTGGCCGCAAAAGCACGGGATTGCCTCAGGCCCTATTCTGGTTCCGGGCGGCAGGCTGAGCCTGTGGTTAATTTTTCTTCCTGTTGGGAAAATAGAGTGACCTGTGCCTGTCCCAACACCTAGATCTAGTCTCTCATTGGTTGCCCCTCTTCCCGTTCATCCTCAGGACAAATTGCAACCTGTAGGGAACAGGAGCTTAAAGGTGCTGATTCTCCAAGTAGGGAGATTGCTAGTGAAGTAGCTGGAATGGCGAACCCGAGCACAAGGAGATGAGTAATGAGGTGCGTTTTAGAAACCTTTCAAAATCACATGGTGTACCATCTTCTGGGTTTCTCATGCATGTTTTCGATGTAGGAAGATGCCCTTGAACCTGGAGATTTGGGACCCATGGGATGGGTACCACGCAGTATTACTTTAAAGGGTCTGCGTTTGCTCACGCAACCTCACCCAACCTCTCAGCCCCAAGAGTGTCCACCCTTATGTCTCATCCAGCTGTGGGTCTAGATATGGTCAATCCAGGTTGCATCACAGCCTCTGAACGAATTTTGTAAGAATGTCTCTCTCTTTCACTGTCTTTGTTTTACGGGTTTTTAAAAGTAATTTATTTTTATAATGGGGTTTAGCTGCTTTTCATGGCTCTGTTTATGCGGCTTTACACCCCCTTGACTCACTTCCAGAGAGATATCAATATATAGGTTTTAAGATTCTTACTAGTCACATATATTCTTGTGCGGTGAATAGGGGGTGTTGAGTCCAGTTCACTGAGCAAGGAGTAGGTCTTGTCTATTACATATTGGGTGTATGGAACGGTATCTGAGCGAATTTGAAACCCTTGTTTTATGCATCACCCCACCTCACCTTTCCCGTTAAGCAGCCATAGTGTGTTTTCTAATCGTGTGACTCTGTTCTCTTTTGTAATTCAGTTCAAGAGTAGCGGTTTTTACATTCCCTCTATAAGTGATAGCTTATGATAAGTGTCTTTTTCCGTGTGACTTATTTCACTTAGAATCATCGTACCTAACTCCACTCATCTTGCTTCTACTAGCCTTATAACATTGATTTCATGTCTGAGTGATATTCCATTTTACATAAGGACCACAACTTCTTTATCCATTTTTCTCTTTCCTGGGATATTTAAGGTGCCATGAAGTGGAGGTTCTTGTCAACAGAGCAGCCCTAAACTTTCGAGTGCCTGTGTCTTGCTGATTTTTAGTTTTTCCAATTTATATGCCCATGAGTGGACGTGCCCTATGCTCCCTAAGCTGTTTTTTTTCGATGTTTCAGGACACAACGTACACTTCTCCAGAGTGGTTGTTGGCAATTTACATCCCGCCCATCAGCGTAGCAAGGCTGCCATTTCTCCATGGCCTGTCCTGCATTTCTCGTTTTGACACTTTTTCCAGCATGGCCCTTTTCACCGATGGGAAGCGAGACTTCTTTGTAGCGCTGATTTGCCTTTCCAGGTTGCTTGGTTGGCCAAAAAGGGCGTATGCGTTTTTTCCTGAATATATTCAGGAAAAAACGCATACGCCCTTTTTGGCCAAGGGCATCATTGTCGACGTTTTGCCGCTTTTCATGTGCTTTAAAGGCGATTCGTATCTACCTCCTGAAATCTGTTTCCTGCAATTCTGCCTTGCTTTCAATTCCTCTTCGTTGCCTTCCCTCAATATATTTGTGGACGAGAGTTATCATTTATAACTCTGCAGGTTTGTGAATTGCAGTGCCCCTGAGCTCCATTTTTCAACTGTCTTTTTTGGGAGCTGGCCGCAAAAGCACAGGATTGCCTCAGGCCCTATTCTGGTTCCGGGCGGCAGGCTGAGCCTGTGGTTAATTCTTCTTCCTGTTGGGAAAATAGAGTGACCTGTGCCTGTCCCAACACCTAGATCTAGTCTCTCATTGGTTGCCCCTCTTCCCGTTCATCCTCAGGACAAATTGTAACCTGTAGGGAACAGGAGCTTAAAGGTGCTGATTCTCCAAGTAGGGAGATTGCTAGTAAAGTAGCTGGAATGGTGAACCCGAGCACAAGGAGATGAGAAATGAGGTGCATTTTAGAAACCTTTCAAAATCACATGGTGTACCATCTTCTGGGTTTCTCATGCATGTTTTCGATGTAGGAAGATGCCCTTGAACCTGGAGATTTGGGACCCATGGGATGGGTACCACGCAGTATTACTTTAAAGGGTCTGCGTTTGCTCACGCAACCTCACCCAACCTCTCAGCCCCAAGAGTGTCCACCCTTATGTCTCATCCAGCTGTGGGTCTAGATATGGTCAATCCAGGTTGCATCACAGCCTCTGAACGAATTGTGTAAGAATGTCTCTCTCTTTCACTGTCTTTGTTTTACGGGTTTTTAAAAGTAATTTATTTTTATAATGGGGTTTAGCTGCTTTTCATGGCTCTGTTTATGCGGCTTTACACCCACTTGACTCACTTCCAGAGAGATATCAATATATAGGTTTTAAGATTCTTACTAGTCACATATATTCTTGTGCGGTGAATAGGGGGTGTTGAGTCCAGTTCACCGAGAAAGGAGTAGGTCTTCTCTATTACATATTGGGTGTATGGAACGGTATCTGAGCGAATTTGAAACCCTTGTTTTATGCATCATCCCACCTCACCTTTCCCGTTAAGCAGCCATAGTGTGTTTTCTAAACGTGTGACTCTGTTCTGTTTTGTAATTCAGTTCAAGTGTAGCGGTTTTTACATTCCCTCTATAAGTGATAGCTTATGATAAGTGTCTTTTTCTGTGTGACTTATTTCACTTAGAATCGTCGTACCTAACTCCACTCATCTTGCTTCTACTAGCCTTATAACATTTATTTCATGTCTGAGTGATATTCCATTGTACATAAGGACCACAACTTCTTTATCCATTTTTCTCTTTCCTGGGATATTTAAGGTGTCATGAAGTGGAGGTTCTTGTCAACAGAGCAGCCCTAAACTTTCGGGTGCCTGTGTCTTGCTGATTTTTAGTTTTTCCAATTTATATGCCCATGAGTGGACGTGCCCTATGCTCCCTAAGCAGTTTTTTTTCGATGTTTCAGGACACAACGTACACTTCTCCAGAGTGGCTCTTGGCAATTTACATCCCGCCCATCAGTGTAGCAAGGCTGCCATTTCTCCATGGCCTGTCCTGCATTTCTCGTTTTGACACTTTTTGCAGCATGGCCCTTTTCACCGATGGGAAGCGAGACTTCTTTGTAGCGCTGATTTGCCTTTCCAGGTTGCTTGGTTGGCCAAAAAGGGCGTATGCGTTTTTTCCTGAATATATTCAGGAAAAAACGCATACGCCCTTTTTGGCCAAGGGCATCATTGTCGACGTTTTGCCGCTTTTCATGTGCTTTAAAGGCGATTCGTATCTACCTCCTGAAATCTGTTTCCTGCAATTCTGCCTTACTTTGAATTCCTCTTCGTTGCCTTCCCTCAATATATTTGTGGACGAGAGTTATCATTTATAACTCTGCAGGTTTGTGAATTGCAGTGCCCCTGAGCTCCATTTTTCAACTGTCTTTTTTGGGAGCTGGCCGCAAAAGCACGGGATTGCCTCAGGCCCTATTCTGGTTCCGGGCGGCAGGCTGAGCCTGTGGTTAATTCTTCTTCCTGTTGGGAAAATAGAGTGACCTGTGCCTGTCCCAACACCTAGATCTAGTCTCTCATTGGTTGCCCCTCTTCCCGTTCATCCTCAGGACAAATTGCAACCTGTAGGGAACAGGAGCTTAAAGGTGCTGATTCTCCAAGTAGGGAGATTGCTAGTGAAGTAGCTGGAATGGCGAACCCGAGCACAAGGAGATGAGTAATGAGGTGCGTTTTAGAAACCTTTCAAAATCACATGGTGTACCATCTTCTGGGTTTCTCATGCATGTTTTCGATGTAGGAAGATGCCCTTGAACCTGGAGATTTGGGACCCATGGGATGGGTACCACGCAGTATTACTTTAAAGGGTCTGCGTTTGCTCACGCAACCTCACCCAACCTCTCAGCCCCAAGAGTGTCCACCCTTATGTCTCATCCAGCTGTGGGTCTAGATATGGTCAATCCAGGTTGCATCACAGCCTCTGAACGAATTTTGTAAGAATGTCTCTCTCTTTCACTGTCTTTGTTTTACGGGTTTTTAAAAGTAATTTATTTTTATAATGGGGTTTAGCTGCTTTTCATGGCTCTGTTTATGCGGCTTTACACCCACTTGACTCACTTCCAGAGAGATATCAATATATAGGTTTTAAGATTCTTACTAGTCACATATATTCTTGTGCGGTGAATAGGGGGTGTTGAGTCCAGTTCACTGAGCAAGGATTAGGTCTTGTCTATTACATATTGGGTGTATGGAACGGTATCTGAGCGAATTTGAAACCCTTGTTTTATGCATCACCCCACCTCACCTTTCCCGTTAAGCAGCCATAGTGTGTTTTCTAAACGTGTGACTCTGTTCTGTTTTGTAATTCAGTTCAAGTGTAGCGGTTTTTACATTCCCTCTATAAGTGATAGCTTATGATAAGTGTCTTTTTCCGTGTGACTTATTTCACTTAGAATCGTCGTACCTAACTCCACTCATCTTGCTTCTACTAGCCTTATAACATTGATTTCATGTCTGAGTGATATTCCATTTTACATAAGGACCACAACTTCTTTATCCATTTTTCTCTTTCCTGGGATATTTAAGGTGTCATGAAGTGGAGGTTCTTGTCAACAGAGCAGCCCTAAACTTTCGGGTGCCTGTGTCTTGCTGATTTTTAGTTTTTCCAATTTATATGCCCATGAGTGGACGTGCCCTATGCTCCCTAAGCAGTTTTTTTTCGATGTTTCAGGACACAACGTACACTTCTCCAGAGTGGCTCTTGGCAATTTACATCCCGCCCAGCAGTGTAGCAAGGCTGCCATTTCTCCATGGCCTGTCCTGCATTTCTCGTTTTGACACTTTTTGCAGCATGGCCCTTTTCACCGATGGGAAGCGAGACTTCTTTGTAGCGCTGATTTGCTTTTCCAGCTTGCTTGGTTGGCCAAAAAGGGCGTATGCGTTTTTTCCTGAATATATTCAGGAAAAAACGCATACGCCCTTTTTGGCCAAGGGCATCATTGTCGACGTTTTGCCGCTTTTCATGTGCTTTAAAGGCGATTCGTATCTACCTCCTGAAATCTGTTTCCTGCAATTCTGCCTTGCTTTGAATTCCTCTTCGTTGCCTTCCCTCAATATATTTGTGGACGAGAGTTATCATTTATAACTCTGCAGGTTTGTGAATTGCAGTGCCACTGAGCTCCATTTTTCAACTGTCTTTTTTGGGAGCTGGCCGCAAAAGCACAGGATTGCCTCAGGCCCTATTCTGGTTCCGGGCGGCAGGCTGAGCCTGTGGTTAATTTTTCTTCCTGTTGGGAAAATAGAGTGACCTGTGCCTGTCCCAACACCTAGATCTAGTCTCTCATTGGTTGCCCCTCTTCCCGTTCATCCTCAGGACAAATTGCAACCTGTAGGGAACAGGAGCTTAAAGGTGCTGATTCTCCAAGTAGGGAGATTGCTAGTGAAGTAGCTGGAATGGCGAACCCGAGCACAAGGAGATGAGTAATGAGGTGCGTTTTAGAAACCTTTCAAAATCACATGGTGTACCATCTTCTGGGTTTCTCATGCATGTTTTCGATGTAGGAAGATGCCCTTGAACCTGGAGATTTGGGACCCATGGGATGGGTACCACGCAGTATTACTTTAAAGGGTCTGCGTTTGCTCACGCAACCTCACCCAACCTCTCAGCCCCAAGAGTGTCCACCCTTATGTCTCATCCAGCTGTGGGTCTAGATATGGTCAATCCAGGTTGCATCACAGCCTCTGAACGAATTTTGTAAGAATGTCTCTCTCTTTCACTGTCTTTGTTTTACGGGTTTTTAAAAGTAATTTATTTTTATAATGGGGTTTAGCTGCTTTTCATGGCTCTGTTTATGCGGCTTTACACCCCCTTGACTCACTTCCAGAGAGATATCAATATATAGGTTTTAAGATTCTTACTAGTCACATATATTCTTGTGCGGTGAATAGGGGGTGTTGAGTCCAGTTCACTGAGCAAGGAGTAGGTCTTGTCTATTACATATTGGGTGTATGGAACGGTATCTGAGCGAATTTGAAACCCTTGTTTTATGCATCACCCCACCTCACCTTTCCCGTTAAGCAGCCATAGTGTGTTTTCTAATCGTGTGACTCTGTTCTCTTTTGTAATTCAGTTCAAGAGTAGCGGTTTTTACATTCCCTCTATAAGTGATAGCTTATGATAAGTGTCTTTTTCCGTGTGACTTATTTCACTTAGAATCATCGTACCTAACTCCACTCATCTTGCTTCTACTAGCCTTATAACATTGATTTCATGTCTGAGTGATATTCCATTTTACATAAGGACCACAACTTCTTTATCCATTTTTCTCTTTCCTGGGATATTTAAGGTGCCATGAAGTGGAGGTTCTTGTCAACAGAGCAGCCCTAAACTTTCGGGTGCCTGTGTCTTGCTGATTTTTAGTTTTTCCAATTTATATGCCCATGAGTGGACGTGCCCTATGCTCCCTAAGCTGTTTTTTTTCGATGTTTCAGGACACAACGTACACTTCTCCAGAGTGGTTGTTGGCAATTTACATCCCGCCCATCAGCGTAGCAAGGCTGCCATTTCTCCATGGCCTGTCCTGCATTTCTCGTTTTGACACTTTTTGCAGCATGGCCCTTTTCACCGATGGGAAGCGAGACTTCTTTGTAGCGCTGATTTGCCTTTCCAGGTTGCTTGGTTGGCCAAAAAGGGCGTATGCGTTTTTTCCTGAATATATTCAGGAAAAAACGCATACGCCCTTTTTGGCCAAGGGCATCATTGTCGACGTTTTGCCGCTTTTCATGTGCTTTAAAGGCGATTCGTATCTACCTCCTGAAATCTGTTTCCTGCAATTCTGCCTTGCTTTCAATTCCTCTTCGTTGCCTTCCCTCAATATATTTGTGGACGAGAGTTATCATTTATAACTCTGCAGGTTTGTGAATTGCAGTGCCCCTGAGCTCCATTTTTCAACTGTCTTTTTTGGGAGCTGGCCGCAAAAGCACAGGATTGCCTCAGGCCCTATTCTGGTTCCGGGCGGCAGGCTGAGCCTGTGGTTAATTCTTCTTCCTGTTGGGAAAATAGAGTGACCTGTGCCTGTCCCAACACCTAGATCTAGTCTCTCATTGGTTGCCCCTCTTCCCGTTCATCCTCAGGACAAATTGTAACCTGTAGGGAACAGGAGCTTAAAGGTGCTGATTCTCCAAGTAGGGAGATTGCTAGTAAAGTAGCTGGAATGGTGAACCCGAGCACAAGGAGATGAGAAATGAGGTGCATTTTAGAAACCTTTCAAAATCACATGGTGTACCATCTTCTGGGTTTCTCATGCATGTTTTCGATGTAGGAAGATGCCCTTGAACCTGGAGATTTGGGACCCATGGGATGGGTACCACGCAGTATTACTTTAAAGGGTCTGCGTTTGCTCACGCAACCTCACCCAACCTCTCAGCCCCAAGAGTGTCCACCCTTATGTCTCATCCAGCTGTGGGTCTAGATATGGTCAATCCAGGTTGCATCACAGCCTCTGAACGAATTGTGTAAGAATGTCTCTCTCTTTCACTGTCTTTGTTTTACGGGTTTTTAAAAGTAATTTATTTTTATAATGGGGTTTAGCTGCTTTTCATGGCTCTGTTTATGCGGCTTTACACCCACTTGACTCACTTCCAGAGAGATATCAATATATAGGTTTTAAGATTCTTACTAGTCACATATATTCTTGTGCGGTGAATAGGGGGTGTTGAGTCCAGTTCACCGAGAAAGGAGTAGGTCTTCTCTATTACATATTGGGTGTATGGAACGGTATCTGAGCGAATTTGAAACCCTTGTTTTATGCATCATCCCACCTCACCTTTCCCGTTAAGCAGCCATAGTGTGTTTTCTAAACGTGTGACTCTGTTCTGTTTTGTAATTCAGTTCAAGTGTAGCGGTTTTTACATTCCCTCTATAAGTGATAGCTTATGATAAGTGTCTTTTTCTGTGTGACTTATTTCACTTAGAATCGTCGTACCTAACTCCACTCATCTTGCTTCTACTAGCCTTATAACATTTATTTCATGTCTGAGTGATATTCCATTGTACATAAGGACCACAACTTCTTTATCCATTTTTCTCTTTCCTGGGATATTTAAGGTGTCATGAAGTGGAGGTTCTTGTCAACAGAGCAGCCCTAAACTTTCGGGTGCCTGTGTCTTGCTGATTTTTAGTTTTTCCAATTTATATGCCCATGAGTGGACGTGCCCTATGCTCCCTAAGCAGTTTTTTTTCGATGTTTCAGGACACAACGTACACTTCTCCAGAGTGGCTCTTGGCAATTTACATCCCGCCCATCAGTGTAGCAAGGCTGCCATTTCTCCATGGCCTGTCCTGCATTTCTCGTTTTGACACTTTTTGCAGCATGGCCCTTTTCACCGATGGGAAGCGAGACTTCTTTGTAGCGCTGATTTGCTTTTCCAGGTTGCTTGGTTGGCCAAAAAGGGCGTATGCGTTTTTTCCTGAATATATTCAGGAAAAAACGCATACGCCCTTTTTGGCCAAGGGCATCATTGTCGACGTTTTGCCGCTTTTCATGTGCTTTAAAGGCGATTCGTATCTACCTCCTGAAATCTGTTTCCTGCAATTCTGCCTTGCTTTGAATTCCTCTTCGTTGCCTTCCCTCAATATATTTGTGGAGGAGAGTTATCATTTATAACTCTGCAGGTTTGTGAATTGCAGTGCCCCTGAGCTCCATTTTTCAACTGTCTTTTTTGGGAGCTGGCCGCAAAAGCACGGGATTGCCTCAGGCCCTATTCTGGTTCCGGGCGGCAGGCTGAGCCTGTGGTTAATTCTTCTTCCTGTTGGGAAAATAGAGTGACCTGTGCCTGTCCCAACACCTAGATCTAGTCTCTCATTGGTTGCCCCTCTTCCCGTTCATCCTCAGGACAAATTGCAACCTGTAGGGAACAGGAGCTTAAAGGTGCTGATTCTCCAAGTAGGGAGATTGCTAGTGAAGTAGCTGGAATGGCGAACCCGAGCACAAGGAGATGAGTAATGAGGTGCGTTTTAGAAACCTTTCAAAATCACATGGTGTACCATCTTCTGGGTTTCTCATGCATGTTTTCGATGTAGGAAGATGCCCTTGAACCTGGAGATTTGGGACCCATGGGATGGGTACCACGCAGTATTACTTTAAAGGGTCTGCGTTTGCTCACGCAACCTCACCCAACCTCTCAGCCCCAAGAGTGTCCACCCTTATGTCTCATCCAGCTGTGGGTCTAGATATGGTCAATCCAGGTTGCATCACAGCCTCTGAACGAATTTTGTAAGAATGTCTCTCTCTTTCACTGTCTTTGTTTTACGGGTTTTTAAAAGTAATTTATTTTTATAATGGGGTTTAGCTGCTTTTCATGGCTCTGTTTATGCGGCTTTACACCCACTTGACTCACTTCCAGAGAGATATCAATATATAGGTTTTAAGATTCTTACTAGTCACATATATTCTTGTGCGGTGAATAGGGGGTGTTGAGTCCAGTTCACTGAGCAAGGATTAGGTCTTGTCTATTACATATTGGGTGTATGGAACGGTATCTGAGCGAATTTGAAACCCTTGTTTTATGCATCACCCCACCTCACCTTTCCCGTTAAGCAGCCATAGTGTGTTTTCTAAACGTGTGACTCTGTTCTGTTTTGTAATTCAGTTCAAGTGTAGCGGTTTTTATATTCCCTCTATAAGTGATAGCTTATGATAAGTGTCTTTTTCCGTGTGACTTATTTCACTTAGAATCGTCGTACCTAACTCCACTCATCTTGCTTCTACTAGCCTTATAACATTGATTTCATGTCTGAGTGATATTCCATTTTACATAAGGACCACAACTTCTTTATCCATTTTTCTCTTTCCTGGGATATTTAAGGTGTCATGAAGTGGAGGTTCTTGTCAACAGAGCAGCCCTAAACTTTCGGGTGCCTGTGTCTTGCTGATTTTTAGTTTTTCCAATTTATATGCCCATGAGTGGACGTGCCCTATGCTCCCTAAGCAGTTTTTTTTCGATGTTTCAGGACACAACGTACACTTCTCCAGAGTGGCTCTTGGCAATTTACATCCCGCCCATCAGTGTAGCAAGGCTGCCATTTCTCCATGGCCTGTCCTGCATTTCTCGTTTTGACACTTTTTGCAGCATGGCCCTTTTCACCGATGGGAAGCGAGACTTCTTTGTAGCGCTGATTTGCTTTTCCAGGTTGCTTGGTTGGCCAAAAAGGGCGTATGCGTTTTTTCCTGAATATATTCAGGAAAAAACGCATACGCCCTTTTTGGCCAAGGGCATCATTGTCGACGTTTTGCCGCTTTTCATGTGCTTTAAAGGCGATTCGTATCTACCTCCTGAAATCTGTTTCCTGCAATTCTGCCTTGCTTTGAATTCCTCTTCGTTGCCTTCCCTCAATATATTTGTGGACGAGAGTTATCATTTATAACTCTGCAGGTTTGTGAATTGCAGTGCCACTGAGCTCCATTTTTCAACTGTCTTTTTTGGGAGCTGGCCGCAAAAGCACGGGATTGCCTCAGGCCCTATTCTGGTTCCGGGCGGCAGGCTGAGCCTGTGGTTAATTTTTCTTCCTGTTGGGAAAATAGAGTGACCTGTGCCTGTCCCAACACCTAGATCTAGTCTCTCATTGGTTGCCCCTCTTCCCGTTCATCCTCAGGACAAATTGCAACCTGTAGGGAACAGGAGCTTAAAGGTGCTGATTCTCCAAGTAGGGAGATTGCTAGTGAAGTAGCTGGAATGGCGAACCCGAGCACAAGGAGATGAGTAATGAGGTGCGTTTTAGAAACCTTTCAAAATCACATGGTGTACCATCTTCTGGGTTTCTCATGCATGTTTTCGATGTAGGAAGATGCCCTTGAACCTGGAGATTTGGGACCCATGGGATGGGTACCACGCAGTATTACTTTAAAGGGTCTGCGTTTGCTCACGCAACCTCACCCAACCTCTCAGCCCCAAGAGTGTCCACCCTTATGTCTCATCCAGCTGTGGGTCTAGATATGGTCAATCCAGGTTGCATCACAGCCTCTGAACGAATTTTGTAAGAATGTCTCTCTCTTTCACTGTCTTTGTTTTACGGGTTTTTAAAAGTAATTTATTTTTATAATGGGGTTTAGCTGCTTTTCATGGCTCTGTTTATGCGGCTTTACACCCCCTTGACTCACTTCCAGAGAGATATCAATATATAGGTTTTAAGATTCTTACTAGTCACATATATTCTTGTGCGGTGAATAGGGGGTGTTGAGTCCAGTTCACTGAGCAAGGAGTAGGTCTTGTCTATTACATATTGGGTGTATGGAACGGTATCTGAGCGAATTTGAAACCCTTGTTTTATGCATCACCCCACCTCACCTTTCCCGTTAAGCAGCCATAGTGTGTTTTCTAAACGTGTGACTCTGTTCTCTTTTGTAATTCAGTTCAAGAGTAGCGGTTTTTACATTCCCTCTATAAGTGATAGCTTATGATAAGTGTCTTTTTCCGTGTGACTTATTTCACTTAGAATCATCGTACCTAACTCCACTCATCTTGCTTCTACTAGCCTTATAACATTGATTTCATGTCTTAGTGATATTCCATTTTACATAAGGACCACAACTTCTTTATCCATTTTTCTCTTTCCTGGGATATTTAAGGTGCCATGAAGTGGAGGTTCTTGTCAACAGAGCAGCCCTAAACTTTCGGGTGCCTGTGTCTTGCTGATTTTTAGTTTTTCCAATTTATATGCCCATGAGTGGACGTGCCCTATGCTCCCTAAGCTGTTTTTTTTCGATGTTTCAGGACACAACGTACACTTCTCCAGAGTGGTTGTTGGCAATTTACATCCCGCCCATCAGCGTAGCAAGGCTGCCATTTCTCCATGGCCTGTCCTGCATTTCTCGTTTTGACACTTTTTCCAGCATGGCCCTTTTCACCGATGGGAAGCGAGACTTCTTTGTAGCGCTGATTTGCCTTTCCAGGTTGCTTGGTTGGCCAAAAAGGGCGTATGCGTTTTTTCCTGAATATATTCAGGAAAAAACGCATACGCCCTTTTTGGCCAAGGGCATCATTGTCGACGTTTTGCCGCTTTTCATGTGCTTTAAAGGCGATTCGTATCTACCTCCTGAAATCTGTTTCCTGCAATTCTGCCTTGCTTTCAATTCCTCTTCGTTGCCTTCCCTCAATATATTTGTGGACGAGAGTTATCATTTATAACTCTGCAGGTTTGTGAATTGCAGTGCCCCTGAGCTCCATTTTTCAACTGTCTTTTTTGGGAGCTGGCCGCAAAAGCACGGGATTGCCTCAGGCCCTATTCTGGTTCCGGGCGGCAGGCTGAGCCTGTGGTTAATTCTTCTTCCTGTTGGGAAAATAGAGTGACCTGTGCCTGTCCCAACACCTAGATCTAGTCTCTCATTGGTTGCCCCTCTTCCCGTTCATCCTCAGGACAAATTGCAACCTGTAGGGAACAGAAGCTTAAAGGTGCTGATTCTCCAAGTAGGGAGATTGCTAGTAAAGTAGCTGGAATGGCGAACCCGAGCACAAGGAGATGAGAAATGAGGTGCGTTTTAGAAACCTTTCAAACTCACATGGTGTACCATCTTCTGGGTTTCTCATGCATGTTTTCGATGTAGGAAGATGCCCTTGAACCTGGAGATTTGGGACCCATGGGATGGGTACCACGCAGTATTACTTTAAAGGGTCTGCGTTTGCTCACGCAACCTCACCCAACCTCTCAGCCCCAAGAGTGTCCACCCTTATGTCTCATCCAGCTGTGGGTCTAGATATGGTCAATCCAGGTTGCATCACAGCCTCTGAACGAATTGTGTAAGAATGTCTCTCTCTTTCACTGTCTTTGTTTTACGGGTTTTTAAAAGTAATTTATTTTTATAATGGGGTTTAGCTGCTTTTCATGGCTCTGTTTATGCGGCTTTACACCCACTTGACTCACTTCCAGAGAGATATCAATATATAGGTTTTAAGATTCTTACTAGTCACATATATTCTTGTGCGGTGAATAGGGGGTGTTGAGTCCAGTTCACCGAGAAAGGAGTAGGTCTTGTCTATTACATATTGGGTGTATGGAACGGTATCTGAGCGAATTTGAAACCCTTGTTTTATGCATCATCCCACCTCACCTTTCCCGTTAAGCCGCCATAGTGTGTTTTCTAAACGTGTGACTCTGTTCTGTTTTGTAATTCAGTTCAAGTGTAGCGGTTTTTACATTCCCTCTATAAGTGATAGCTTATGATAAGTGTCTTTTTCTGTGTGACTTATTTCACTTAGAATCGTCGTACCTAACTCCACTCATCTTGCTTCTACTAGCCTTATAACATTGATTTCATGTCTGAGTGATATTCCATTGTACATAAGGACCACAACTTCTTTATCCATTTTTCTCTTTCCTGGGATATTTAAGGTGTCATGAAGTGGAGGTTCTTGTCAACAGAGCAGCCCTAAACTTTCGGGTGCCTGTGTCTTGCTGATTTTTAGTTTTTCCAATTTATATGCCCATGAGTGGACGTGCCCTATGCTCCCTAAGCAGTTTTTTTTCGATGTTTCAGGACACAACGTACACTTCTCCAGAGTGGCTCTTGGCAATTTACATCTCGCCCATCAGTGTAGCAAGGCTGCCATTTCTCCATGGCCTGTCCTGCATTTCTCGTTTTGACACTTTTTGCAGCATGGCCCTTTTCACCGATGGGAAGCGAGACTTCTTTGTAGCGCTGATTTGCCTTTCCAGGTTGCTTGGTTGGCCAAAAAGGGCGTATGCGTTTTTTCCTGAATATATTCAGGAAAAAACGCATACGCCCTTTTTGGCCAAGGGCATCATTGTCGACGTTTTGCCGCTTTTCATGTGCTTTAAAGGCGATTCGTATCTACCTCCTGAAATCTGTTTCCTGCAATTCTGCCTTGCTTTGAATTCCTCTTCGTTGCCTTCCCTCAATATATTTGTGGACGAGAGTTATCATTTATAACTCTGCAGGTTTGTGAATTGCAGTGCCCCTGAGCTCCATTTTTCAACTGTCTTTTTTGGGAGCTGGCCGCAAAAGCACGGGATTGCCTCAGGCCCTATTTTGGTTCCGGGCGGCAGGCTGAGCCTGTGGTTAATTCTTCTTCCTGTTGGGAAAATAGAGTGACCTGTGCCTGTCCCAACACCTAGATCTAGTCTCTCATTGGTTGCCCCTCTTCCCGTTCATCCTCAGGACAAATTGCAACCTGTAGGGAACAGGAGCTTAAAGGTGCTGATTCTCCAAGTAGGGAGATTGCTAGTGAAGTAGCTGGAATGGCGAACCCGAGCACAAGGAGATGAGTAATGAGGTGCGTTTTAGAAACCTTTCAAAATCACATGGTGTACCATCTTCTGGGTTTCTCATGCATGTTTTCGATGTAGGAAGATGCCCTTGAACCTGGAGATTTGGGACCCATGGGATGGGTACCACGCAGTATTACTTTAAAGGGTCTGCGTTTGCTCACGCAACCTCACCCAACCTCTCAGCCCCAAGAGTGTCCACCCTTATGTCTCATCCAGCTGTGGGTCTAGATATGGTCAATCCAGGTTGCATCACAGCCTCTGAACGAATTTTGTAAGAATGTCTCTCTCTTTCACTGTCTTTGTTTTACGGGTTTTTAAAAGTAATTTATTTTTATAATGGGGTTTAGCTGCTTTTCATGGCTCTGTTTATGCGGCTTTACACCCACTTGACTCACTTCCAGAGAGATATCAATATATAGGTTTTAAGATTCTTACTAGTCACATATATTCTTGTGCGGTGAATAGGGGGTGTTGAGTCCAGTTCACTGAGCAAGGATTAGGTCTTGTCTATTACATATTGGGTGTATGGAACGGTATCTGAGCGAATTTGAAACCCTTGTTTTATGCATCACCCCACCTCACCTTTCCCGTTAAGCAGCCATAGTGTGTTTTCTAAACGTGTGACTCTGTTCTGTTTTGTAATTCAGTTCAAGTGTAGCGGTTTTTATATTCCCTCTATAAGTGATAGCTTATGATAAGTGTCTTTTTCCGTGTGACTTATTTCACTTAGAATCGTCGTACCTAACTCCACTCATCTTGCTTCTACTAGCCTTATAACATTGATTTCATGTCTGAGTGATATTCCATTTTACATAAGGACCACAACTTCTTTATCCATTTTTCTCTTTCCTGGGATATTTAAGGTGTCATGAAGTGGAGGTTCTTGTCAACAGAGCAGCCCTAAACTTTCGGGTGCCTGTGTCTTGCTGATTTTTAGTTTTTCCAATTTATATGCCCATGAGTGGACGTGCCCTATGCTCCCTAAGCAGTTTTTTTTCGATGTTTCAGGACACAACGTACACTTCTCCAGAGTGGCTCTTGGCAATTTACATCCCGCCCATCAGTGTAGCAAGGCTGCCATTTCTCCATGGCCTGTCCTGCATTTCTCGTTTTGACACTTTTTGCAGCATGGCCCTTTTCACCGATGGGAAGCGAGACTTCTTTGTAGCGCTGATTTGCTTTTCCAGGTTGCTTGGTTGGCCAAAAAGGGCGTATGCGTTTTTTCCTGAATATATTCAGGAAAAAACGCATACGCCCTTTTTGGCCAAGGGCATCATTGTCGACGTTTTGCCGCTTTTCATGTGCTTTAAAGGCGATTCGTATCTACCTCCTGAAATCTGTTTCCTGCAATTCTGCCTTGCTTTGAATTCCTCTTCGTTGCCTTCCCTCAATATATTTGTGGACGAGAGTTATCATTTATAACTCTGCAGGTTTGTGAATTGCAGTGCCACTGAGCTCCATTTTTCAACTGTCTTTTTTGGGAGCTGGCCGCAAAAGCACGGGATTGCCTCAGGCCCTATTCTGGTTCCGGGCGGCAGGCTGAGCCTGTGGTTAATTTTTCTTCCTGTTGGGAAAATAGAGTGAACTGTGCCTGTCCCAACACCTAGATCTAGTCTCTCATTGGTTGCCCCTCTTCCCGTTCATCCTCAGGACAAATTGCAACCTGTAGGGAACAGGAGCTTAAAGGTGCTGATTCTCCAAGTAGGGAGATTGCTAGTGAAGTAGCTGGAATGGCGAACCCGAGCACAAGGAGATGAGTAATGAGGTGCGTTTTAGAAACCTTTCAAAATCACATGGTGTACCATCTTCTGGGTTTCTCATGCATGTTTTCGATGTAGGAAGATGCCCTTGAACCTGGAGATTTGGGACCCATGGGATGGGTACCACGCAGTATTACTTTAAAGGGTCTGCGTTTGCTCACACAACCTCACCCAACCTCTCAGCCCCAAGAGTGTCCACCCTTATGTCTCATCCAGCTGTGGGTCTAGATATGGTCAATCCAGGTTGCATCACAGCCTCTGAACGAATTTTGTAAGAATGTCTCTCTCTTTCACTGTCTTTGTTTTACGGGTTTTTAAAAGTAATTTATTTTTATAATGGGGTTTAGCTGCTTTTCATGGCTCTGTTTATGCGGCTTTACACCCACTTGACTCACTTCCAGAGAGATATCAATATATAGGTTTTAAGATTCTTACTAGTCACATATATTCTTGTGCGGTGAATAGGGGGTGTTGAGTCCAGTTCACTGAGCAAGGAGTAGGTCTTGTCTATTACATATTGGGTGTATGGAACGGTATCTGAGCGAATTTGAAACCCTTGTTTTATGCATCACCCCACCTCACCTTTCCCGTTAAGCAGCCATAGTGTGTTTTCTAAACGTGTGACTCTGTTCTGTTTTGTAATTCAGTTCAAGTGTAGCGGTTTTTACATTCCCTCTATAAGTGATAGCTTATGATAAGTGTCTTTTTCCGTGTGACTTATTTCACTTAGAATCGTCGTACCTAACTCCACTCATCTTGCTTCTACTAGCCTTATAACATTGATTTCATGTCTGAGTGATATTCCATTTTACATAAGGACCACAACTTCTTTATCCATTTTTCTCTTTCCTGGGATATTTAAGGTGTCATGAAGTGGAGGTTCTTGTCAACAGAGCAGCCCTAAACTTTCGGGTGCCTGTGTCTTGCTGATTTTTAGTTTTTCCAATTTATATGCCCATGAGTGGACGTGCCCTATGCTCCCTAAGCTGTTTTTTTTCGATGTTTCAGGACACAACGTACACTTCTCCAGAGTGGCTGTTGGCAATTTACATTCCGCCCATCAGTGTAGCAAGGCTGCCATTTCTCCATGGCCTGTCCTGCATTTCTCGTTTTGACACTTTTTGCAGCATGGCCCTTTTCACCGATGGGAAGCGAGACTTCTTTGTAGCGCTGATTTGCCTTTCCAGGTTGCTTGGTTGGCCAAAAAGGGCGTATGCGTTTTTTCCTGAATATATTCAGGAAAAAACGCATACGCCCTTTTTGGCCAAGGGCATCATTGTCGACGTTTTGCCGCTTTTCATGTGCTTTAAAGGCGATTCGTATCTACCTCCTGAAATCTGTTTCCTGCAATTCTGCCTTGCTTTCAATTCCTCTTCGTTGCCTTCCCTCAATATATTTGTGGACGAGAGTTATCATTTATAACTCTGCAGGTTTGTGAATTGCAGTGCCCCTGAGCTCCATTTTTCAACTGTCTTTTTTGGGAGCTGGCCACAAAAGCACGGGATTGCCTCAGGCCCTATTCTGGTTCCGGGCGGCAGGCTGAGCCTGTGGTTAATTCTTCTTCCTGTTGGGAAAATAGAGTGACCTGTGCCTGTCCCAACACCTAGATCTAGTCTCTCATTGGTTGCCCCTTTTCCCGTTCATCCTCAGGACAAATTGCAACCTGTAGGGAACAGGAGCTTAAAGGTGCTGATTCTCCAAGGAGGGAGATTGCTAGTGAAGTAGCTGGAATGGCGAACCCGAGCACAAGGAGATGAGTAATGAGGTGCGTTTTAGAAACCTTTCAAAATCACATGGTGTACCATCTTCTGGGTTTCTCATGCATGTTTTCGATGTAGGAAGATGCCCTTGAACCTGGAGATTTGGGACCCATGGGATGGGAACCAGGCAGTATTACTTTAAAGGGTCTGCGTTTGCTCACGCAACCTCACCCAACCTCTCAGCCCCAAGAGTGTCCACCCTTATGTCTCATCCAGGTGTGGGTCTAGATATGGTCAATCCAGGTTGCATCACAGCCTCTGAACGAATTTTGTAAGAATGTCTCTCTCTTTCACTGTCTTTGTTTTACGGGTTTTTAAAAGTAATTTATTTTTATAATGGGGTTTAGCTGCTTTTCATGGCTCTGTTTATGCGGCTTTACACCCACTTGACTCACTTCCAGAGAGATATCAATATATAGGTTTTAAGATTCTTACTAGTCACATATATTCTTGTGCGGTGAATAGGGGGTGTTGAGTCCAGTTCACTGAGCAAGGAGTAGGTCTTGTCTATTACATATTGGGTGTATGGAACGGTATCTGAGCGAATTTGAAACCCTTGTTTTATGCATCACCCCACCTCACCTTTCCCGTTAAGCAGCCATAGTGTGTTTTCTAAACGTGTGACTCTGTTCTGTTTTGTAATTCAGTTCAAGTGTAGCGGTTTTTATATTCCCTCTATAAGTGATAGCTTATGATAAGTGTCTTTTTCCGTGTGACTTATTTCACTTAGAATCGTCGTACCTAACTCCACTCATCTTGCTTCTACTAGCCTTATAACATTGATTTCATGTCTGAGTGATATTCCATTTTACATAAGGACCACAACTTCTTTATCCATTTTTCTCTTTCCTGGGATATTTAAGGTGTCATGAAGTGGAGGTTCTTGTCAACAGAGCAGCCCTAAACTTTCGGGTGCCTGTGTCTTGCTGATTTTTAGTTTTTCCAATTTATATGCCCATGAGTGGACGTGCCCTATGCTCCCTAAGCTGTTTTTTTTCGATGTTTCAGGACACAACGTACACTTCTCCAGAGTGGCTCTTGGCAATTTACATCCCGCCCATCAGTGTAGCAAGGCTGCCATTTCTCCATGGCCTGTCCTGCATTTCTCATTTTGACACTTTTTGCAGCATGGCCCTTTTCACCGATGGGAAGCGAGACTTCTTTGTAGCGCTGATTTGCTTTTCCAGCTTGCTTGGTTGGCCAAAAAGGGCGTATGCGTTTTTTCCTGAATATATTCAGGAAAAAACGCATACGCCCTTTTTGGCCAAGGGCATCATTGTCGACGTTTTGCCGCTTTTCATGTGCTTTAAAGGTGATTCGTATCTACCTCCTGAAATCTGTTTCCTGCAATTCTGCCTTGCTTTGAATTCCTCTTCGTTGCCTTCCCTCAATATATTTGTGGACGAGAGTTATCATTTATAACTCTGCAGGTTTGTGAATTGCAGTGCCACTGAGCTCCATTTTTCAACTGTCTTTTTTGGGAGCTGGCCGCAAAAGCACGGGATTGCCTCAGGCCCTATTTTGGTTCCGGGCGGCAGGCTGAGCCTGTGGTTAATTCTTCTTCCTGTTGGGAAAATAGAGTGACCTGTGCCTGTCCCAACACCTAGATCTAGTCTCTCATTGGTTGCCCCTCTTCCCGTTCATCCTCAGGACAAATTGCAACCTGTAGGGAACAGGAGCTTAAAGGTGCTGATTCTCCAAGTAGGGAGATTGCTAGTGAAGTAGCTGGAATGGCGAACCCGAGCACAAGGAGATGAGTAATGAGGTGCGTTTTAGAAACCTTTCAAAATCACATGGTGTACCATCTTCTGGGTTTCTCATGCATGTTTTCGATGTAGGAAGATGCCCTTGAACCTGGAGATTTGGGACCCATGGGATGGGTACCACGCAGTATTACTTTAAAGGGTCTGCGTTTGCTCACGCAACCTCACCCAACCTCTCAGCCCCAAGAGTGTCCACCCTTATGTCTCATCCAGCTGTGGGTCTAGATATGGTCAATCCAGGTTGCATCACAGCCTCTGAACGAATTTTGTAAGAATGTCTCTCTCTTTCACTGTCTTTGTTTTACGGGTTTTTAAAAGTAATTTATTTTTATAATGGGGTTTAGCTGCTTTTCATGGCTCTGTTTATGCGGCTTTACACCCACTTGACTCACTTCCAGAGAGATATCAATATATAGGTTTTAAGATTCTTACTAGTCACATATATTCTTGTGCGGTGAATAGGGGGTGTTGAGTCCAGTTCACTGAGCAAGGAGTAGGTCTTGTCTATTACATATTGGGTGTATGGAACGGTATCTGAGCGAATTTGAAACCCTTGTTTTATGCATCACCCCACCTCACCTTTCCCGTTAAGCAGCCATAGTGTGTTTTCTAAACGTGTGACTCTGTTCTGTTTTGTAATTCAGTTCAAGTGTAGCGGTTTTTATATTCCCTCTATAAGTGATAGCTTATGATAAGTGTCTTTTTCCGTGTGACTTATTTCACTTAGAATCGTCGTACCTAACTCCACTCATCTTGCTTCTACTAGCCTTATAACATTGATTTCATGTCTGAGTGATATTCCATTTTACATAAGGACCACAACTTCTTTATCCATTTTTCTCTTTCCTGGGATATTTAAGGTGTCATGAAGTGGAGGTTCTTGTCAACAGAGCAGCCCTAAACTTTCGGGTGCCTGTGTCTTGCTGATTTTTAGTTTTTCCAATTTATATGCCCATGAGTGGACGTGCCCTATGCTCCCTAAGAAGTTTTTTTTCGATGTTTCAGGACACAACGTACACTTCTCCAGAGTGGCTCTTGGCAATTTACATCCCGCCCATCAGTGTAGCAAGGCTGCCATTTCTCCATGGCCTGTCCTGCATTTCTCGTTTTGACACTTTTTGCAGCATGGCCCTTTTCACCGATGGGAAGCGAGACTTCTTTGTAGCGCTGATTTGCTTTTCCAGGTTGCTTGGTTGGCCAAAAAGGGCGTATGCGTTTTTTCCTGAATATATTCAGGAAAAAACGCATACGCCCTTTTTGGCCAAGGGCATCATTGTCGACGTTTTGCCGCTTTTCATGTGCTTTAAAGGCGATTCGTATCTACCTCCTGAAATCTGTTTCCTGCAATTCTGCCTTGCTTTGAATTCCTCTTCGTTGCCTTCCCTCAATATATTTGTGGACGAGAGTTATCATTTATAACTCTGCAGGTTTGTGAATTGCAGTGCCACTGAGCTCCATTTTTCAACTGTCTTTTTTGGGAGCTGGCCGCAAAAGCACGGGATTGCCTCAGGCCCTATCCTGGTTCCGGGCGGCAGGCTGAGCCTGTGGTTAATTCTTCTTCCTGTTGGGAAAATAGAGTGACCTGTGCTGTCCCAACACCTAGATCTAGTCTCTCATTGGTTGCCCCTCTTCCCGTTCATCCTCAGGACAAATTGCAACCTGTAGGGAACAGGAGCTTAAAGGTGCTGATTCTCCAAGTAGGGAGATTGCTAGTGAAGTAGCTGGAATGGCGAACCCGAGCACAAGGAGATGAGTAATGAGGTGCGTTTTAGAAACCTTTCAAAATCACATGGTGTACCATCTTCTGGGTTTCCCATGCATGTTTTCGATGTAGGAAGATGCCCTTGAACCTGGAGATTTGGGACCCATGGGATGGGTACCACGCAGTATTACTTTAAAGGGTCTGCGTTTGCTCACGCAACCTCACCCAACCCTTCAGCCCCAAGAGTGTCCACCCTTATGTCTCATCCAGCTGTGGGTCTAGATATGGTCAATCCAGGTTGCATCACAGCCTCTGAACGAATTTTGTAAGAATGTCTCTCTCTTTCACTGTCTTTGTTTTACGGGTTTTTAAAAGTAATTTATTTTTATAATGGGGTTTAGCTGCTTTTCATGGCTCTGTTTATGCGGCTTTACACCCACTTGACTCACTTCCAGAGAGATATCAATATATAGGTTTTAAGATTCTTACTAGTCACATATATTCTTGTGCGGTGAATAGGGGGTGTTGAGTCCAGTTCACTGAGCAAGGAGTAGGTCTTGTCTATTACATATTGGGTGTATGGAACGGTATCTGAGCGAATTTGAAACCCTTGTTTTATGCATCACCCCACCTCACCTTTCCCGTTAAGCAGCCATAGTGTGTTTTCTAAACGTGTGACTCTGTTCTGTTTTGTAATTCAGTTCAAGTGTAGCGGTTTTTACATTCCCTCTATAAGTGATAGCTTATGATAAGTGTCTTTTTCCGTGTGAATTATTTCACTTAGAATCGTCGTACCTAACTCCACTCATCTTGCTTCTACTAGCCTTATAACATTGATTTCATGTCTGAGTGATATTCCATTTTACATAAGGACCACAACTTCTTTATCCATTTTTCTCTTTCCTGGGATATTTAAGGTGTCATGAAGTGGAGGTTCTTGTCAACAGAGCAGCCCTAAACTTTCGGGTGCCTGTGTCTTGCTGATTTTTAGTTTTTCCAATTTATATGCCCATGAGTGGACGTGCCCTATGCTCCCTAAGCTGTTTTTTTTCGATGTTTCAGGACACAACGTACACTTCTCCAGAGTGGCTGTTGGCAATTTACATTCCGCCCATCAGTGTAGCAAGGCTGCCATTTCTCCATGGCCTGTCCTGCATTTCTCGTTTTGACACTTTTTGCAGCATGGCCCTTTTCACCGATGGGAAGCGAGACTTCTTTGTAGCGCTGATTTGCCTTTCCAGGTTGCTTGGTTGGCCAAAAAGGGCGTATGCGTTTTTTCCTGAATATATTCAGGAAAAAACGCATACGCCCTTTTTGGCCAAGGGCATCATTGTCGACGTTTTGCCGCTTTTCATGTGCTTTAAAGGCGATTCGTATCTACCTCCTGAAATCTGTTTCCTGCAATTCTGCCTTGCTTTCAATTCCTCTTCGTTGCCTTCCCTCAATATATTTGTGGACGAGAGTTATCATTTATAACTCTGCAGGTTTGTGAATTGCAGTGCCCCTGAGCTCCATTTTTCAACTGTCTTTTTTGGGAGCTGGCCACAAAAGCACGGGATTGCCTCAGGCCCTATTCTGGTTCCGGGCGGCAGGCTGAGCCTGTGGTTAATTCTTCTTCCTGTTGGGAAAATAGAGTGACCTGTGCCTGTCCCAACACCTAGATCTAGTCTCTCATTGGTTGCCCCTCTTCCCGTTCATCCTCAGGACAAATTGCAACCTGTAGGGAACAGGAGCTTAAAGGTGCTGATTCTCCAAGGAGGGAGATTGCTAGTAAAGTAGCTGGAATGGCGAACCCGAGCACAAGGAGATGAGAAATGAGGTGCGTTTTAGAAACCTTTCAAAATCACATGGTGTACCATCTTCTGGGTTTCTCATGCATGTTTTCGATGTAGGAAGATGCCCTTGAACCTGGAGATTTGGGACCCATGGGATGGGAACCAGGCAGTATTACTTTAAAGGGTCTGCGTTTGCTCACGCAACCTCACCCAACCTCTCAGCCCCAAGAGTGTCCACCCTTATGTCTCATCCAGGTGTGGGTCTAGATATGGTCAATCCAGGTTGCATCACAGCCTCTGAACGAATTTTGTAAGAATGTCTCTCTCTTTCACTGTCTTTGTTTTACGGGTTTTTAAAAGTAATTTATTTTTATAATGGGGTTTAGCTGATTTTCATGGCTCTGTTTATGCGGCTTTACACCCACTTGACTCACTTCCAGAGAGATATCAATATATAGGTTTTAAGATTCTTACTAGTCACATATATTCTTGTGCGGTGAATAGGGGGTGTTGAGTCCAGTTCACTGAGCAAGGAGTAGGTCTTGTCTATTACATATTGGGTGTATGGAACGGTATCTGAGCGAATTTGAAACCCTTGTTTTATGCATCACCCCACCTCACCTTTCCCGTTAAGCAGCCATAGTGTGTTTTCTAAACGTGTGACTCTGTTCTGTTTTGTAATTCAGTTCAAGTGTAGCGGTTTTTATATTCCCTCTATAAGTGATAGCTTATGATAAGTGTCTTTTTCCGTGTGACTTATTTCACTTAGAATCGTCGTACCTAACTCCACTCATCTTGCTTCTACTAGCCTTATAACATTGATTTCATGTCTGAGTGATATTCCATTTTACATAAGGACCACAACTTCTTTATCCATTTTTCTCTTTCCTGGGATATTTAAGGTGTCATGAAGTGGAGGTTCTTGTCAACAGAGCAGCCCTAAACTTTCGGGTGCCTGTGTCTTGCTGATTTTTAGTTTTTCCAATTTATATGCCCATGAGTGGACGTGCCCTATGCTCCCTAAGCTGTTTTTTTTCGATGTTTCAGGACACAACGTACACTTCTCCAGAGTGGCTGTTGGCAATTTACATTCCGCCCATCAGTGTAGCAAGGCTGCCATTTCTCCATGGCCTGTCCTGCATTTCTCGTTTTGACACTTTTTGCAGCATGGCCCTTTTCACCGATGGGAAGCGAGACTTCTTTGTAGCGCTGATTTGCCTTTCCAGGTTGCTTGGTTGGCCAAAAAGGGCGTATGCGTTTTTTCCTGAATATATTCAGGAAAAAACGCATACGCCCTTTTTGGCCAAGGGCATCATTGTCGACGTTTTGCCGCTTTTCATGTGCTTTAAAGGCGATTCGTATCTACCTCCTGAAATCTGTTTCCTGCAATTCTGCCTTGCTTTGAATTCCTCTTCGTTGCCTTCCCTCAATATATTTGTGGACGAGAGTTATCATTTATAACTCTGCAGGTTTGTGAATTGCAGTGCCCCTGAGCTCCATTTTTCAACTGTCTTTTTTGGGAGCTGGCCGCAAAAGCACGGGATTGCCTCAGGCCCTATCCTGGTTCCGGGCGGCAGGCTGAGCCTGTGGTTAATTCTTCTTCCTGTTGGGAAAATAGAGTGACCTGTGCTGTCCCAACACCTAGATCTAGTCTCTCATTGGTTGCCCCTCTTCCCGTTCATCCTCAGGACAAATTGCAACCTGTAGGGAACAGGAGCTTAAAGGTGCTGATTCTCCAAGTAGGGAGATTGCTAGTGAAGTAGCTGGAATGGCGAACCCGAGCACAAGGAGATGAGTAATGAGGTGCGTTTTAGAAACCTTTCAAAATCACATGGTGTACCATCTTCTGGGTTTCTCATGCATGTTTTCGATGTAGGAAGATGCCCTTGAACCTGGAGATTTGGGACCCATGGGATGGGTACCACGCAGTATTACTTTAAAGGGTCTGCGTTTGCTCACGCAACCTCACCCAACCCTTCAGCCCCAAGAGTGTCCACCCTTATGTCTCATCCAGCTGTGGGTCTAGATATGGTCAATCCAGGTTGCATCACAGCCTCTGAACGAATTTTGTAAGAATGTCTCTCTCTTTCACTGTCTTTGTTTTACGGGTTTTTAAAAGTAATTTATTTTTATAATGGGGTTTAGCTGCTTTTCATGGCTCTGTTTATGCGGCTTTACACCCACTTGACTCACTTCCAGAGAGATATCAATATATAGGTTTTAAGATTCTTACTAGTCACATATATTCTTGTGCGGTGAATAGGGGGTGTTGAGTCCAGTTCACTGAGCAAGGATTAGGTCTTGTCTATTACATATTGGGTGTATGGAACGGTATCTGAGCGAATTTGAAACCCTTGTTTTATGCATCACCCCACCTCACCTTTCCCGTTAAGCAGCCATAGTGTGTTTTCTAAACGTGTGACTCTGTTCTGTTTTGTAATTCAGTTCAAGTGTAGCGGTTTTTACATTCCCTCTATAAGTGATAGCTTATGATAAGTGTCTTTTTCCGTGTGACTTATTTCACTTAGAATCGTCGTACCTAACTCCACTCATCTTGCTTCTACTAGCCTTATAACATTGATTTCATGTCTGAGTGATATTCCATTTTACATAAGGACCACAACTTCTTTATCCATTTTTCTCTTTCCTGGGATATTTAAGGTGTCATGAAGTGGAGGTTCTTGTCAACAGAGCAGCCCTAAACTTTCGGGTGCCTGTGTCTTGCTGATTTTTAGTTTTTCCAATTTATATGCCCATGAGTGGACGTGCCCTATGCTCCCTAAGCTGTTTTTTTTCGATGTTTCAGGACACAACGTACACTTCTCCAGAGTGGCTGTTGGCAATTTACATTCCGCCCATCAGTGTAGCAAGGCTGCCATTTCTCCATGGCCTGTCCTGCATTTCTCGTTTTGACACTTTTTGCAGCATGGCCCTTTTCACCGATGGGAAGCGAGACTTCTTTGTAGCGCTGATTTGCCTTTCCAGGTTGCTTGGTTGGCCAAAAAGGGCGTATGCGTTTTTTCCTGAATATATTCAGGAAAAAACGCATACGCCCTTTTTGGCCAAGGGCATCATTGTCGACGTTTTGCCGCTTTTCATGTGCTTTAAAGGTGATTCGTATCTACCTCCTGAAATCTGTTTCCTGCAATTCTGCCTTGCTTTCAATTCCTCTTCGTTGCCTTCCCTCAATATATTTGTGGACGAGAGTTATCATTTATAACTCTGCAGGTTTGTGAATTGCAGTGCCCCTGAGCTCCATTTTTCAACTGTCTTTTTTGGGAGCTGGCCACAAAAGCACGGGATTGCCTCAGGCCCTATTCTGGTTCCGGGCGGCAGGCTGAGCCTGTGGTTAATTCTTCTTCCTGTTGGGAAAATAGAGTGACCTGTGCCTGTCCCAACACCTAGATCTAGTCTCTCATTGGTTGCCCCTCTTCCCGTTCATCCTCAGGACAAATTGCAACCTGTAGGGAACAGGAGCTTAAAGGTGCTGATTCTCCAAGGAGGGAGATTGCTAGTAAAGTAGCTGGAATGGCGAACCCGAGCACAAGGAGATGAGAAATGAGGTGCGTTTTAGAAACCTTTCAAAATCACATGGTGTACCATCTTCTGGGGTTCTCATGCATGTTTTCGATGTAGGAAGATGCCCTTGAACCTGGAGATTTGGGACCCATGGGATGGGTACCACGCAGTATTACTTTAAAGGGTCTGCGTTTGCTCACGCAACCTCACCCAACCTCTCAGCCCCAAGAGTGTCCACCCTTATGTCTCATCCAGGTGTGGGTCTAGATATGGTCAATCCAGGTTGCATCACAGCCTCTGAACGAATTTTGTAAGAATGTCTCTCTCTTTCACTGTCTTTGTTTTACGGGTTTTTAAAAGTAATTTATTTTTATAATGGGGTTTAGCTGATTTTCATGGCTCTGTTTATGCGGCTTTACACCCACTTGACTCACTTCCAGAGAGATATCAATATATAGGTTTTAAGATTCTTACTAGTCACATATATTCTTGTGCGGTGAATAGGGGGTGTTGAGTCCAGTTCACTGAGCAAGGAGTAGGTCTTGTCTATTACATATTGGGTGTATGGAACGGTATCTGAGCGAATTTGAAACCCTTGTTTTATGCATCACCCCACCTCACCTTTCCCGTTAAGCAGCCATAGTGTGTTTTCTAAACGTGTGACTCTGTTCTGTTTTGTAATTCAGTTCAAGTGTAGCGGTTTTTATATTCCCTCTATAAGTGATAGCTTATGATAAGTGTCTTTTTCCGTGTGACTTATTTCACTTAGAATCGTCGTACCTAACTCCACTCATCTTGCTTCTACTAGCCTTATAACATTGATTTCATGTCTGAGTGATATTCCATTTTACATAAGGACCACAACTTCTTTATCCATTTTTCTCTTTCCTGGGATATTTAAGGTGTCATGAAGTGGAGGTTCTTGTCAACAGAGCAGCCCTAAACTTTCGGGTGCCTGTGTCTTGCTGATTTTTAGTTTTTCCAATTTATATGCCCATGAGTGGACGTGCCCTATGCTCCCTAAGCAGTTTTTTTTCGATGTTTCAGGACACAACGTACACTTCTCCAGAGTGGCTCTTGGCAATTTACATCCCGCCCATCAGTGTAGCAAGGCTGCCATTTCTCCATGGCCTGTCCTGCATTTCTCGTTTTGACACTTTTTGCAGCATGGCCCTTTTCACCGATGGGAAGCGAGACTTCTTTGTAGCGCTGATTTGCTTTTCCAGCTTGCTTGGTTGGCCAAAAAGGGCGTATGCGTTTTTTCCTGAATATATTCAGGAAAAAACGCATACGCCCTTTTTGGCCAACGGCATCATTGTCGACGTTTTGCCGCTTTTCATGTGCTTTAAAGGCGATTCGTATCTACCTCCTGAAATCTGTTTCCTGCAATTCTGCCTTGCTTTGAATTCCTCTTCGTTGCCTTCCCTCAATATATTTGTGGACGAGAGTTATCATTTATAACTCTGCAGGTTTGTGAATTGCAGTGCCACTGAGCTCCATTTTTCAACTGTCTTTTTTGGGAGCTGGCCGCAAAAGCACGGGATTGCCTCAGGCCCTATTTTGGTTCCGGGCAGCAGGCTGAGCCTGTGGTTAATTCTTCTTCCTGTTGGGAAAATAGAGTGACCTGTGCCTGTCCCAACACCTAGATCTAGTCTCTCATTGGTTGCCCCTCTTCCCGTTCATCCTCAGGACAAATTGCAACCTGTAGGGAACAGGAGCTTAAAGGTGCTGATTCTCCAAGTAGGGAGATTGCTAGTGAAGTAGCTGGAATGGCGAACCCGAGCACAAGGAGATGAGTAATGAGGTGCGTTTTAGAAACCTTTCAAAATCACATGGTGTACCATCTTCTGGGTTTCTCATGCATGTTTTCGATGTAGGAAGATGCCCTTGAACCTGGAGATTTGGGACCCATGGGATGGGTACCACGCAGTATTACTTTAAAGGGTCTGCGTTTGCTCACGCAACCTCACCCAACCTCTCAGCCCCAAGAGTGTCCACCCTTATGTCTCATCCAGCTGTGGGTCTAGATATGGTCAATCCAGGTTGCATCACAGCCTCTGAACGAATTTTGTAAGAATGTCTCTCTCTTTCACTGTCTTTGTTTTACGGGTTTTTAAAAGTAATTTATTTTTATAATGGGGTTTAGCTGCTTTTCATGGCTCTGTTTATGCGGCTTTACACCCACTTGACTCACTTCCAGAGAGATATCAATATATAGGTTTTAAGATTCTTACTAGTCACATATATTCTTGTGCGGTGAATAGGGGGTGTTGAGTCCAGTTCACTGAGCAAGGAGTAGGTCTTGTCTATTACATATTGGGTGTATGGAACGGTATCTGAGCGAATTTGAAACCCTTGTTTTATGCATCACCCCACCTCACCTTTCCCGTTAAGCAGCCATAGTGTGTTTTCTAAACGTGTGACTCTGTTCTGTTTTGTAATTCAGTTCAAGTGTAGCGGTTTTTACATTCCCTCTATAAGTGATAGCTTATGATAAGTGTCTTTTTCCGTGTGACTTATTTCACTTAGAATCGTCGTACCTAACTCCACTCATCTTGCTTCTACTAGCCTTATAACATTGATTTCATGTCTGAGTGATATTCCATTTTACATAAGGACCACAACTTCTTTATCCATTTTTCTCTTTCCTGGGATATTTAAGGTGTCATGAAGTGGAGGTTCTTGTCAACAGAGCAGCCCTAAACTTTCGGGTGCCTGTGTCTTGCTGATTTTTAGTTTTTCCAATTTATATGCCCATGAGTGGACGTGCCCTATGCTCCCTAAGCAGTTTTTTTTCGATGTTTCAGGACACAACGTACACTTCTCCAGAGTGGCTCTTGGCAATTTACATCCCGCCCATCAGTGTAGCAAGGCTGCCATTTCTCCATGGCCTGTCCTGCATTTCTCGTTTTGACACTTTTTGCAGCATGGCCCTTTTCACCGATGGGAAGCGAGACTTCTTTGTAGCGCTGATTTGCTTTTCCAGGTTGCTTGGTTGGCCAAAAAGGGCGTATGCGTTTTTTCCTGAATATATTCAGGAAAAAACGCATACGCCCTTTTTGGCCAAGGGCATCATTGTCGACGTTTTGCCGCTTTTCATGTGCTTTAAAGGCGATTCGTATCTACCTCCTGAAATCTGTTTCCTGCAATTCTGCCTTGCTTTGAATTCCTCTTCGTTGCCTTCCCTCAATATATTTGTGGACGAGAGTTATCATTTATAACTCTGCAGGTTTGTGAATTGCAGTGCCACTGAGCTCCATTTTTCAACTGTCTTTTTTGGGAGCTGGCCGCAAAAGCACGGGATTGCCTCAGGCCCTATTTTGGTTCCGGGCGGCAGGCTGACCCTGTGGTTAATTCTTCTTCCTGTTGGGAAAATAGAGTGACCTGTGCCTGTCCCAACACCTAGATCTAGTCTCTCATTGGTTGCCCCTCTTCCCGTTCATCCTCAGGACAAATTGCAACCTGTAGGGAACAGGAGCTTAAAGGTGCTGATTCTCCAAGTAGGGAGATTGCTAGTGAAGTAGCTGGAATGGCGAACCCGAGCACAAGGAGATGAGTAATGAGGTGCGTTTTAGAAACCTTTCAAAATCACATGGTGTACCATCTTCTGGGTTTCTCATGCATGTTTTCGATGTAGGAAGATGCCCTTGAACCTGGAGATTTGGGACCCATGGGATGGGTACCACGCAGTATTACTTTAAAGGGTCTGCGTTTGCTCACGCAACCTCACCCAACCTCTCAGCCCCAAGAGTGTCCACCCTTATGTCTCATCCAGCTGTGGGTCTAGATATGGTCAATCCAGGTTGCATCACAGCCTCTGAACGAATTTTGTAAGAATGTCTCTCTCTTTCACTGTCTTTGTTTTACGGGTTTTTAAAAGTAATTTATTTTTATAATGGGGTTTAGCTGCTTTTCATGGCTCTGTTTATGCGGCTTTACACCCACTTGACTCACTTCCAGAGAGATATCAATATATAGGTTTTAAGATTCTTACTAGTCACATATATTCTTGTGCGGTGAATAGGGGGTGTTGAGTCCAGTTCACTGAGCAAGGAGTAGGTCTTGTCTATTACATATTGGGTGTATGGAACGGTATCTGAGCGAATTTGAAACCCTTGTTTTATGCATCACCCCACCTCACCTTTCCCGTTAAGCAGCCATAGTGTGTTTTCTAAACGTGTGACTCTGTTCTGTTTTGTAATTCAGTTCAAGTGTAGCGGTTTTTATATTCCCTCTATAAGTGATAGCTTATGATAAGTGTCTTTTTCCGTGTGACTTATTTCACTTAGAATCGTCGTACCTAACTCCACTCATCTTGCTTCTACTAGCCTTATAACATTGATTTCATGTCTGAGTGATATTCCATTTTACATAAGGACCACAACTTCTTTATCCTTTTTTCTCTTTCCTGGGATATTTAAGGTGTCATGAAGTGGAGGTTCTTGTCAACAGAGCAGCCCTAAACTTTCGGGTGCCTGTGTCTTGCTGATTTTTAGTTTTTCCAATTTATATGCCCATGAGTGGACGTGCCCTATGCTCCCTAAGCAGTTTTTTTTCGATGTTTCAGGACACAACGTACACTTCTCCAGAGTGGCTCTTGGCAATTTACATCCCGCCCATCAGTGTAGCAAGGCTGCCATTTCTCCATGGCCTGTCCTGCATTTCTCGTTTTGACACTTTTTGCAGCATGGCCCTTTTCACCGATGGGAAGCGAGACTTCTTTGTAGCGCTGATTTGCTTTTCCAGGTTGCTTGGTTGGCCAAAAAGGGCGTATGCGTTTTTTCCTGAATATATTCAGGAAAAAACGCATACGCCCTTTTTGGCCAAGGGCATCATTGTCGACGTTTTGCCGCTTTTCATGTGCTTTAAAGGCGATTCGTATCTACCTCCTGAAATCTGTTTCGTGCAATTCTGCCTTGCTTTGAATTCCTCTTCGTTGCCTTCCCTCAATATATTTGTGGACGAGAGTTATCATTTATAACTCTGCAGGTTTGTGAATTGCAGTGCCACTGAGCTCCATTTTTCAACTGTCTTTTTTGGGAGCTGGCCGCAAAAGCACGGGATTGCCTCAGGCCCTATTCTGGTTCCGGGCGGCAGGCTGAGCCTGTGGTTAATTCTTCTTCCTGTTGGGAAAATAGAGTGACCTGTGCCTGTCCCAACACCTAGATCTAGTCTCTCATTGGTTGCCCCTCTTCCCGTTCATCCTCAGGACAAATTGCAACCTGTAGGGAACAGGAGCTTAAAGGTGCTGATTCTCCAAGTAGGGAGATTGCTAGTGAAGTAGCTGGAATGGCGAACCCGAGCACAAGGAGATGAGAAATGAGGTGCGTTTTAGAAACCTTTCAAAATCACATGGTGTACCATCTTCTGGGTTTCTCATGCATGTTTTCGATGTAGGAAGATGCCCTTGAACCTGGAGATTTGGGACCCATGGGATGGGTACCACGCAGTATTACTCTAAAGGGTCTGCGTTTGCTCACGCAACCTCACCCAACCTCTCAGCCCCAAGAGTGTCCACCCTTATGTCTCATCCAGCTGTGGGTCTAGATATGGTCAATCCAGGTTGCATCACAGCCTCTGAACGAATTTTGTAAGAATGTCTCTCTCTTTCACTGTCTTTGTTTTACGGGTTTTTAAAAGTAATTTATTTTTATAATGGGGTTTAGCTGCTTTTCATGGCTCTGTTTATGCGGCTTTACACCCACTTGACTCACTTCCAGAGAGATATCAATATATAGGTTTTAAGATTCTTACTAGTCACATATATTCTTGTGCGGTGAATAGGGGGTGTTGAGTCCAGTTCACTGAGCAAGGAGTAGGTCTTGTCTATTACATATTGGGTGTATGGAACGGTATCTGAGCGAATTTGAAACCCTTGTTTTATGCATCACCCCACCTCACCTTTCCCGTTAAGCAGCCATAGTGTGTTTTCTAAACGTGTGACTCTGTTCTGTTTTGTAATTCAGTTCAAGTGTAGCGGTTTTTACATTCCCTCTATAAGTGATAGCTTATGATAAGTGTCTTTTTCCGTGTGACTTATTTCACTTAGAATCGTCGTACCTAACTCCACTCATCTTGCTTCTACTAGCCTTATAACATTGATTTCATGTCTGAGTGATATTCCATTTTACATAAGGACCACAACTTCTTTATCCATTTTTCTCTTTCCTGGGATATTTAAGGTGTCATGAAGTGGAGGTTCTTGTCAACAGAGCAGCCCTAAACTTTCGGGTGCCTGTGTCTTGCTGATTTTTAGTTTTTCCAATTTATATGCCCATGAGTGGACGTGCCCTATGCTCCCTAAGCTGTTTTTTTTCGATGTTTCAGGACACAACGTACACTTCTCCAGAGTGGCTGTTGGCAATTTACATTCCGCCCATCAGTGTAGCAAGGCTGCCATTTCTCCATGGCCTGTCCTGCATTTCTCGTTTTGACACTTTTTGCAGCATGGCCCTTTTCACCGATGGGAAGCGAGACTTCTTTGTAGCGCTGATTTGCCTTTCCAGGTTGCTTGGTTGGCCAAAAAGGGCGTATGCGTTTTTTCCTGAATATATTCAGGAAAAAACGCATACGCCCTTTTTGGCCAAGGGCATCATTGTCGACGTTTTGCCGCTTTTCATGTGCTTTAAAGGCGATTCGTATCTACCTCCTGAAATCTGTTTCCTGCAATTCTGCCTTGCTTTCAATTCCTCTTCGTTGCCTTCCCTCAATATATTTGTGGACGAGAGTTATCATTTATAACTCTGCAGGTTTGTGAATTGCAGTGCCCCTGAGCTCCATTTTTCAACTGTCTTTTTTGGGAGCTGGCCACAAAAGCACGGGATTGCCTCAGGCCCTATTCTGGTTCCGGGCGGCAGGCTGAGCCTGTGGTTAATTCTTCTTCCTGTTGGGAAAATAGAGTGACCTGTGCCTGTCCCAACACCTAGATCTAGTCTCTCATTGGTTGCCCCTCTTCCCGTTCATCCTCAGGACAAATTGCAACCTGTAGGGAACAGGAGCTTAAAGGTGCTGATTCTCCAAGTAGGGAGATTGCTAGTGAAGTAGCTGGAATGGCGAACCCGAGCACAAGGAGATGAGAAATGAGGTGCGTTTTAGAAACCTTTCAAAATCACATGGTGTACCATCTTCTGGGTTTCTCATGCATGTTTTCGATGTAGGAAGATGCCCTTGAACCTGGAGATTTGGGACCCATGGGATGGGTACCACGCAGTATTACTCTAAAGGGTCTGCGTTTGCTCACGCAACCTCACCCAACCTCTCAGCCCCAAGAGTGTCCACCCTTATGTCTCATCCAGCTGTGGGTCTAGATATGGTCAATCCAGGTTGCATCACAGCCTCTGAACGAATTTTGTAAGAATGTCTCTCTCTTTCACTGTCTTTGTTTTACGGGTTTTTAAAAGTAATTTATTTTTATAATGGGGTTTAGCTGCTTTTCATGGCTCTGTTTATGCGGCTTTACACCCACTTGACTCACTTCCAGAGAGATATCAATATATAGGTTTTAAGATTCTTACTAGTCACATATATTCTTGTGCGGTGAATAGGGGGTGTTGAGTCCAGTTCACTGAGCAAGGAGTAGGTCTTGTCTATTACATATTGGGTGTATGGAACGGTATCTGAGCGAATTTGAAACCCTTGTTTTATGCATCACCCCACCTCACCTTTCCCGTTAAGCAGCCATAGTGTGTTTTCTAAACGTGTGACTCTGTTCTGTTTTGTAATTCAGTTCAAGTGTAGCGGTTTTTACATTCCCTCTATAAGTGATAGCTTATGATAAGTGTCTTTTTCCGTGTGACTTATTTCACTTAGAATCGTCGTACCTAACTCCACTCATCTTGCTTCTACTAGCCTTATAACATTGATTTCATGTCTGAGTGATATTCCATTTTACATAAGGACCACAACTTCTTTATCCATTTTTCTCTTTCCTGGGATATTTAAGGTGTCATGAAGTGGAGGTTCTTGTCAACAGAGCAGCCCTAAACTTTCGGGTGCCTGTGTCTTGCTGATTTTTAGTTTTTCCAATTTATATGCCCATGAGTGGACGTGCCCTATGCTCCCTAAGCAGTTTTTTTTCGATGTTTCAGGACACAACGTACACTTCTCCAGAGTGGCTCTTGGCAATTTACATCCCGCCCATCAGTGTAGCAAGGCTGCCATTTCTCCATGGCCTGTCCTGCATTTCTCGTTTTGACACTTTTTGCAGCATGGCCCTTTTCACCGATGGGAAGCGAGACTTCTTTGTAGCGCTGATTTGCTTTTCCAGGTTGCTTGGTTGGCCAAAAAGGGCGTATGCGTTTTTTCCTGAATATATTCAGGAAAAAACGCATACGCCCTTTTTGGCCAAGGGCATCATTGTCGACGTTTTGCCGCTTTTCATGTGCTTTAAAGGCGATTCGTATCTACCTCCTGAAATCTGTTTCGTGCAATTCTGCCTTGCTTTGAATTCCTCTTCGTTGCCTTCCCTCAATATATTTGTGGACGAGAGTTATCATTTATAACTCTGCAGGTTTGTGAATTGCAGTGCCACTGAGCTCCATTTTTCAACTGTCTTTTTTGGGAGCTGGCCGCAAAAGCACGGGATTGCCTCAGGCCCTATTCTGGTTCCGGGCGGCAGGCTGAGCCTGTGGTTAATTCTTCTTCCTGTTGGGAAAATAGAGTGACCTGTGCCTGTCCCAACACCTAGATCTAGTCTCTCATTGGTTGCCCCTCTTCCCGTTCATCCTCAGGACAAATTGCAACCTGTAGGGAACAGGAGCTTAAAGGTGCTGATTCTCCAAGTAGGGAGATTGCTAGTGAAGTAGCTGGAATGGCGAACCCGAGCACAAGGAGATGAGTAATGAGGTGCGTTTTAGAAACCTTTCAAAATCACATGGTGTACCATCTTCTGGGTTTCTCATGCATGTTTTCGATGTAGGAAGATGCCCTTGAACCTGGAGATTTGGGACCCATGGGATGGGTACCACGCAGTATTACTTTAAAGGGTCTGCGTTTGCTCACGCAACCTCACCCAACCTCTCAGCCCCAAGAGTGTCCACCCTTATGTCTCATCCAGCTGTGGGTCTAGATATGGTCAATCCAGGTTGCATCACAGCCTCTGAACGAATTTTGTAAGAATGTCTCTCTCTTTCACTGTCTTTGTTTTACGGGTTTTTAAAAGTAATTTATTTTTATAATGGGGTTTAGCTGCTTTTCATGGCTCTGTTTATGCGGCTTTACACCCACTTGACTCACTTCCAGAGAGATATCAATATATAGGTTTTAAGATTCTTACTAGTCACATATATTCTTGTGCGGTGAATAGGGGGTGTTGAGTCCAGTTCACTGAGCAAGGAGTAGGTCTTGTCTATTACATATTGGGTGTATGGAACGGTATCTGAGCGAATTTGAAACCCTTGTTTTATGCATCACCCCACCTCACCTTTCCCGTTAAGCAGCCATAGTGTGTTTTCTAAACGTGTGACTCTGTTCTGTTTTGTAATTCAGTTCAAGTGTAGCGGTTTTTATATTCCCTCTATAAGTGATAGCTTATGATAAGTGTCTTTTTCCGTGTGACTTATTTCACTTAGAATCGTCGTACCTAACTCCACTCATCTTGCTTCTACTAGCCTTATAACATTGATTTCATGTCTGAGTGATATTCCATTTTACATAAGGACCACAACTTCTTTATCCTTTTTTCTCTTTCCTGGGATATTTAAGGTGTCATGAAGTGGAGGTTCTTGTCAACAGAGCAGCCCTAAACTTTCGGGTGCCTGTGTCTTGCTGATTTTTAGTTTTTCCAATTTATATGCCCATGAGTGGACGTGCCCTATGCTCCCTAAGCAGTTTTTTTTCGATGTTTCAGGACACAACGTACACTTCTCCAGAGTGGCTCTTGGCAATTTACATCCCGCCCATCAGTGTAGCAAGGCTGCCATTTCTCCATGGCCTGTCCTGCATTTCTCGTTTTGACACTTTTTGCAGCATGGCCCTTTTCACCGATGGGAAGCGAGACTTCTTTGTAGCGCTGATTTGCTTTTCCAGGTTGCTTGGTTGGCCAAAAAGGGCGTATGCGTTTTTTCCTGAATATATTCAGGAAAAAACGCATACGCCCTTTTTGGCCAAGGGCATCATTGTCGACGTTTTGCCGCTTTTCATGTGCTTTAAAGGCGATTCGTATCTACCTCCTGAAATCTGTTTCGTGCAATTCTGCCTTGCTTTGAATTCCTCTTCGTTGCCTTCCCTCAATATATTTGTGGACGAGAGTTATCATTTATAACTCTGCAGGTTTGTGAATTGCAGTGCCACTGAGCTCCATTTTTCAACTGTCTTTTTTGGGAGCTGGCCGCAAAAGCACGGGATTGCCTCAGGCCCTATTCTGGTTCCGGGCGGCAGGCTGAGCCTGTGGTTAATTCTTCTTCCTGTTGGGAAAATAGAGTGACCTGTGCCTGTCCCAACACCTAGATCTAGTCTCTCATTGGTTGCCCCTCTTCCCGTTCATCCTCAGGACAAATTGCAACCTGTAGGGAACAGGAGCTTAAAGGTGCTGATTCTCCAAGTAGGGAGATTGCTAGTGAAGTAGCTGGAATGGCGAACCCGAGCACAAGGAGATGAGAAATGAGGTGCGTTTTAGAAACCTTTCAAAATCACATGGTGTACCATCTTCTGGGTTTCTCATGCATGTTTTCGATGTAGGAAGATGCCCTTGAACCTGGAGATTTGGGACCCATGGGATGGGTACCACGCAGTATTACTCTAAAGGGTCTGCGTTTGCTCACGCAACCTCACCCAACCTCTCAGCCCCAAGAGTGTCCACCCTTATGTCTCATCCAGCTGTGGGTCTAGATATGGTCAATCCAGGTTGCATCACAGCCTCTGAACGAATTTTGTAAGAATGTCTCTCTCTTTCACTGTCTTTGTTTTACGGGTTTTTAAAAGTAATTTATTTTTATAATGGGGTTTAGCTGCTTTTCATGGCTCTGTTTATGCGGCTTTACACCCACTTGACTCACTTCCAGAGAGATATCAATATATAGGTTTTAAGATTCTTACTAGTCACATATATTCTTGTGCGGTGAATAGGGGGTGTTGAGTCCAGTTCACTGAGCAAGGAGTAGGTCTTGTCTATTACATATTGGGTGTATGGAACGGTATCTGAGCGAATTTGAAACCCTTGTTTTATGCATCACCCCACCTCACCTTTCCCGTTAAGCAGCCATAGTGTGTTTTCTAAACGTGTGACTCTGTTCTGTTTTGTAATTCAGTTCAAGTGTAGCGGTTTTTACATTCCCTCTATAAGTGATAGCTTATGATAAGTGTCTTTTTCCGTGTGACTTATTTCACTTAGAATCGTCGTACCTAACTCCACTCATCTTGCTTCTACTAGCCTTATAACATTGATTTCATGTCTGAGTGATATTCCATTTTACATAAGGACCACAACTTCTTTATCCATTTTTCTCTTTCCTGGGATATTTAAGGTGTCATGAAGTGGAGGTTCTTGTCAACAGAGCAGCCCTAAACTTTCGGGTGCCTGTGTCTTGCTGATTTTTAGTTTTTCCAATTTATATGCCCATGAGTGGACGTGCCCTATGCTCCCTAAGCTGTTTTTTTTCGATGTTTCAGGACACAACGTACACTTCTCCAGAGTGGCTGTTGGCAATTTACATTCCGCCCATCAGTGTAGCAAGGCTGCCATTTCTCCATGGCCTGTCCTGCATTTCTCGTTTTGACACTTTTTGCAGCATGGCCCTTTTCACCGATGGGAAGCGAGACTTCTTTGTAGCGCTGATTTGCCTTTCCAGGTTGCTTGGTTGGCCAAAAAGGGCGTATGCGTTTTTTCCTGAATATATTCAGGAAAAAACGCATACGCCCTTTTTGGCCAAGGGCATCATTGTCGACGTTTTGCCGCTTTTCATGTGCTTTAAAGGCGATTCGTATCTACCTCCTGAAATCTGTTTCCTGCAATTCTGCCTTGCTTTCAATTCCTCTTCGTTGCCTTCCCTCAATATATTTGTGGACGAGAGTTATCATTTATAACTCTGCAGGTTTGTGAATTGCAGTGCCCCTGAGCTCCATTTTTCAACTGTCTTTTTTGGGAGCTGGCCACAAAAGCACGGGATTGCCTCAGGCCCTATTCTGGTTCCGGGCGGCAGGCTGAGCCTGTGGTTAATTCTTCTTCCTGTTGGGAAAATAGAGTGACCTGTGCCTGTCCCAACACCTAGATCTAGTCTCTCATTGGTTGCCCCTCTTCCCGTTCATCCTCAGGACAAATTGCAACCTGTAGGGAACAGGAGCTTAAAGGTGCTGATTCTCCAAGTAGGGAGATTGCTAGTGAAGTAGCTGGAATGGCGAACCCGAGCACAAGGAGATGAGTAATGAGGTGCATTTTAGAAACCTTTCAAAATCACATGGTGTACCATCTTCTGGGTTTCTCATGCATGTTTTCGATGTAGGAAGATGCCCTTGAACCTGGAGATTTGGGACCCATGGGATGGGTACCACGCAGTATTACTTTAAAGGGTCTGCGTTTGCTCACGCAACCTCACCCAACCTCTCAGCCCCAAGAGTGTCCACCCTTATGTCTCATCCAGCTGTGGGTCTAGATATGGTCAATCCAGGTTGCATCACAGCCTCTGAACGAATTTTGTAAGAATGTCTCTCTCTTTCACTGTCTTTGTTTTACGGGTTTTTAAAAGTAATTTATTTTTATAATGGGGTTTAGCTGCTTTTCATGGCTCTGTTTATGCGGCTTTACACCCACTTGACTCACTTCCAGAGAGATATCAATATATAGGTTTTAAGATTCTTACTAGTCACATATATTCTTGTGCGGTGAATAGGGGGTGTTGAGTCCAGTTCACTGAGCAAGGAGTAGGTCTTGTCTATTACATATTGGGTGTATGGAACGGTATCTGAGCGAATTTGAAACCCTTGTTTTATGCATCACCCCACCTCACCTTTCCCGTTAAGCAGCCATAGTGTGTTTTCTAAACGTGTGACTCTGTTCTGTTTTGTAATTCAGTTCAAGTGTAGCGGTTTTTATATTCCCTCTATAAGTGATAGCTTATGATAAGTGTCTTTTTCCGTGTGACTTATTTCACTTAGAATCGTCGTACCTAACTCCATTCATCTTGCTTCTACTAGCCTTATAACATTGATTTCATGTCTGAGTGATATTCCATTTTACATAAGGACCACAACTTCTTTATCCATTTTTCTCTTTCCTGGGATATTTAAGGTGTCATGAAGTGGAGGTTCTTGTCAACAGAGCAGCCCTAAACTTTCGGGTGCCTGTGTCTTGCTGATTTTTAGTTTTTCCAATTTATATGCCCATGAGTGGACGTGCCCTATGCTCCCTAAGCAGTTTTTTTTCGATGTTTCAGGACACAACGTACACTTCTCCAGAGTGGCTCTTGGCAATTTACATCCCGCCCATCAGTGTAGCAAGGCTGCCATTTCTCCATGGCCTGTCCTGCATTTCTCGTTTTGACACTTTTTGCAGCATGGCCCTTTTCACCGATGGGAAGCGAGACTTCTTTGTAGCGCTGATTTGCCTTTCCAGGTTGCTTGGTTGGCCAAAAAGGGCGTATGCGTTTTTTCCTGAATATATTCAGGAAAAAACGCATACGCCCTTTTTGGCCAAGGGCATCATTGTCGACGTTTTGCCGCTTTTCATGTGCTTTAAAGGCGATTCGTATCTACCTCCTGAAATCTGTTTCCTGCAATTCTGCCTTGCTTTGAATTCCTCTTCGTTGCCTTCCCTCAATATATTTGTGGACGAGAGTTATCATTTATAACTCTGCAGGTTTGTGAATTGCAGTGCCACTGAGCTCCATTTTTCAACTGTCTTTTTTGGGAGCTGGCCGCAAAAGCACGGGATTGCCTCAGGCCCTATTCTGGTTCCGGGCGGCAGGCTGAGCCTGTGGTTAATTCTTCTTCCTGTTGGGAAAATAGAGTGACCTGTGCCTGTCCCAACACCTAGATCTAGTCTCTCATTGGTTGCCCCTCTTCCCGTTCATCCTCAGGACAAATTGCAACCTGTAGGGAACAGGAGCTTAAAGGTGCTGATTCTCCAAGTAGGGAGATTGCTAGTGAAGTAGCTGGAATGGCGAACCCGAGCACAAGGAGATGAGAAATGAGGTGCGTTTTAGAAACCTTTCAAAATCACATGGTGTACCATCTTCTGGGTTTCTCATGCATGTTTTCGATGTAGGAAGATGCCCTTGAACCTGGAGATTTGGGACCCATGGGATGGGTACCACGCAGTATTACTTTAAAGGGTCTGCGTTTGCTCACGCAACCTCACCCAACCTCTCAGCCCCAAGAGTGTCCACCCTTATGTCTCATCCAGCTGTGGGTCTAGATATGGTCAATCCAGGTTGCATCACAGCCTCTGAACGAATTTTGTAAGAATGTCTCTCTCTTTCACTGTCTTTGTTTTACGGGTTTTTAAAAGTAATTTATTTTTATAATGGGGTTTAGCTGCTTTTCATGGCTCTGTTTATGCGGCTTTACACCCACTTGACTCACTTCCAGAGAGATATCAATATATAGGTTTTAAGATTCTTACTAGTCACATATATTCTTGTGCGGTGAATAGGGGGTGTTGAGTCCAGTTCACTGAGCAAGGAGTAGGTCTTGTCTATTACATATTGGGTGTATGGAACGGTATCTGAGCGAATTTGAAACCCTTGTTTTATGCATCACCCCACCTCACCTTTCCCGTTAAGCAGCCATAGTGTGTTTTCTAAACGTGTGACTCTGTTCTGTTTTGTAATTCAGTTCAAGTGTAGCGGTTTTTACATTCCCTCTATAAGTGAGAGCTTATGATAAGTGTCTTTTTCCGTGTGACTTATTTCACTTAGAATCGTCGTACCTAACTCCACTCATCTTGCTTCTACTAGCCTTATAACATTGATTTCATGTCTGAGTGATATTCCATTTTACATAAGGACCACAACTTCTTTATCCATTTTTCTCTTTCCTGGGATATTTAAGGTGTCATGAAGTGGAGGTTCTTGTCAACAGAGCAGCCCTAAACTTTCGGGTGCCTGTGTCTTGCTGATTTTTAGTTTTTCCAATTTATATGCCCATGAGTGGACGTGCCCTATGCTCCCTAAGCTGTTTTTTTTCGATGTTTCAGGACACAACGTACACTTCTCCAGAGTGGCTGTTGGCAATTTACATTCCGCCCATCAGTGTAGCAAGGCTGCCATTTCTCCATGGCCTGTCCTGCATTTCTCGTTTTGACACTTTTTGCAGCATGGCCCTTTTCACCGATGGGAAGCGAGACTTCTTTGTAGCGCTGATTTGCCTTTCCAGGTTGCTTGGTTGGCCAAAAAGGGCGTATGCGTTTTTTCCTGAATATATTCAGGAAAAAACGCATACGCCCTTTTTGGCCAAGGGCATCATTGTCGACGTTTTGCCGCTTTTCATGTGCTTTAAAGGCGATTCGTATCTACCTCCTGAAATCTGTTTCCTGCAATTCTGCCTTGCTTTCAATTCCTCTTCGTTGCCTTCCCTCAATATATTTGTGGACGAGAGTTATCATTTATAACTCTGCAGGTTTGTGAATTGCAGTGCCCCTGAGCTCCATTTTTCAACTGTCTTTTTTGGGAGCTGGCCGCAAAAGCACGGGATTGCCTCAGGCCCTATTCTGGTTCCGGGCGGCAGGCTGAGCCTGTGGTTAATTCTTCTTCCTGTTGGGAAAATAGAGTGACCTGTGCCTGTCCCAACACCTAGATCTAGTCTCTCATTGGTTGCCCCTCTTCCCGTTCATCCTCAGGACAAATTGCAACCTGTAGGGAACAGGAGCTTAAAGGTGCTGATTCTCCAAGTAGGGAGATTGCTAGTAAAGTAGCTGGAATGGTGAACCCGAGCACAAGGAGATGAGAAATGAGGTGCGTTTTAGAAACCTTTCAAAATCACATGGTGTACCATCTTCTGGGTTTCTCATGCATGTTTTCGATGTAGGAAGATGCCCTTGAACCTGGAGATTTGGGACCCATGGGATGGGTACCACGCAGTATTACTTTAAAGGGTCTGCGTTTGCTCACGCAACCTCACCCAACCTCTCAGCCCCAAGAGTGTCCACCCTTATGTCTCATCCAGCTGTGGGTCTAGATATGGTCAATCCAGGTTGCATCACAGCCTCTGAACGAATTTTGTAAGAATGTCTCTCTCTTTCACTGTCTTTGTTTTACGGGTTTTTAAAAGTAATTTATTTTTATAATGGGGTTTAGCTGCTTTTCATGGCTCTGTTTATGCGGCTTTACACCCCCTTGACTCACTTCCAGAGAGATATCAATATATAGGTTTTAAGATTCTTACTAGTCACATATATTCTTGTGCGGTGAATAGGGGGTGTTGAGTCCAGTTCACTGAGCAAGGAGTAGGTCTTGTCTATTACATATTGGGTGTATGGAACGGTATCTGAGCGAATTTGAAACCCTTGTTTTATGCATCACCCCACCTCACCTTTCCCGTTAAGCAGCCATAGTGTGTTTTCTAAACGTGTGACTCTGTTCTCTTTTGTAATTCAGTTCAAGAGTAGCGGTTTTTACATTCCCTCTATAAGTGATAGCTTATGATAAGTGTCTTTTTCTGTGTGACTTATTTCACTTAGAATCGTCGTACCTAACTCCACTCATCTTGCTTCTACTAGCCTTATAACATTGATTTCATGTCTGAGTGATATTCCATTGTACATAAGGACCACAACTTCTTTATCCATTTTTCTCTTTCCTGGGATATTTAAGGTGTCATGAAGTGGAGGTTCTTGTCAACAGAGCAGCCCTAAACTTTCGGGTGCCTGTGTCTTGCTGATTTTTAGTTTTTCCAATTTATATGCCCATGAGTGGACGTGCCCTATGCTCCCTAAGCTGTTTTTTTTCGATGTTTCAGGACACAACGTACACTTCTCCAGAGTGGCTGTTGGCAATTTACATTCCGCCCATCAGTGTAGCAAGGCTGCCATTTCTCCATGGCCTGTCCTGCATTTCTCGTTTTGACACTTTTTGCAGCATGGCCCTTTTCACCGATGGGAAGCGAGACTTCTTTGTAGCGCTGATTTGCCTTTCCAGGTTGCTTGGTTGGCCAAAAAGGGCGTATGCGTTTTTTCCTGAATATATTCAGGAAAAAACGCATACGCCCTTTTTGGCCAAGGGCATCATTGTCGACGTTTTGCCGCTTTTCATGTGCTTTAAAGGCGATTCGAATCTACCTCCTGAAATCTGTTTCCTGCAATTCTGCCTTGCTTTGAATTCCTCTTCGTTGCCTTCCCTCAATATATTTGTGGACGAGAGTTATCATTTATAACTCAGCAGGTTTGTGAATTGCAGTGCCACTGAGCTCCATTTTTCAACTGTCTTTTTTGGGAGCTGGCCGCAAAAGCACGGGATTGCCTCAGGCCCTATTCTGGTTCCGGGCGGCAGGCTGAGCCTGTGGTTAATTCTTCTTCCTGTTGGGAAAATAGAGTGACCTGTGCCTGTCCCAACACCTAGATCTAGTCTCTCATTGGTTGCCCCTCTTCCCGTTCATCCTCAGGACAAATTGCAACCTGTAGGGAACAGGAGCTTAAAGGTGCTGATTCTCCAAGTAGGGAGATTGCTAGTAAAGTAGCTGGAATGGCGAACCCGAGCACAAGGAGATGAGAAATGAGGTGCGTTTTAGAAACCTTTCAAAATCACATGGTGTACCATCTTCTGGGTTTCTCATGCATGTTTTCGATGTAGGAAGATGCCCTTGAACCTGGAGATTTGGGACCCATGGGATGGGTACCACGCAGTATTACTTTAAAGGGTCTGCGTTTGCTCACGCAACCTCACCCAACCTCTCAGCCCCAAGAGTGTCCACCCTTATGTCTCATCCAGCTGTGGGTCTAGATATGGTCAATCCAGGTTGCATCACAGCCTCTGAACGAATTTTGTAAGAATGTCTCTCTCTTTCACTGTCTTTGTTTTACGGGTTTTTAAAAGTAATTTATTTTTATAATGGGGTTTAGCTGCTTTTCATGGCTCTGTTTATGCGGCTTTACACCCCCTTGACTCACTTCCAGAGAGATATCAATATATAGGTTTTAAGATTCTTACTAGTCACATATATTCTTGTGCGGTGAATAGGGGGTGTTGAGTCCAGTTCACTGAGCAAGGAGTAGGTCTTGTCTATTACATATTGGGTGTATGGAACGGTATCTGAGCGAATGTGAAACCCTTGTTTTATGCATCACCCCACCTCACCTTTCCCGTTAAGCAGCCATAGTGTGTTTTCTAAACGTGTGACTCTGTTCTCTTTTGTAATTCAGTTCAAGAGTAGCGGTTTTTACATTCCCTCTATAAGTGATAGCTTATGATAAGTGTCTTTTTCTGTGTGACTTATCTCACTTAGAATCGTCGTACCTAACTCCACTCATCTTGCTTCTACTAGCCTTATAACATTGATTTCATGTCTGAGTGATATTCCATTGTACATAAGGACCACAACTTCTTTATCCATTTTTCTCTTTCCTGGGATATTTAAGGTGTCATGAAGTGGAGGTTCTTGTCAACAGAGCAGCCCTAAACTTTCGGGTGCCTGTGTCTTGCTGATTTTTAGTTTTTTCCAATTTATATGCCCATGAGTGGACGTGCCCTATGCTCCCTAAGCTGTTTTTTTTCGATGTTTCAGGACACAACGTACACTTCTCCAGAGTGGCTGTTGGCAATTTACATTCCGCCCATCAGTGTAGCAAGGCTGCCATTTCTCCATGGCCTGTCCTGCATTTCTCGTTTTGACACTTTTTGCAGCATGGCCCTTTTCACCGATGGGAAGCGAGACTTCTTTGTAGCGCTGATTTGCCTTTCCAGGTTGCTTGGTTGGCCAAAAAGGGCGTATGCGTTTTTTCCTGAATATATTCAGGAAAAAACGCATACGCCCTTTTTGGCCAAGGGCATCATTGTCGACGTTTTGCCGCTTTTCATGTGCTTTAAAGGCGATTCGTATCTACCTCCTGAAATCTGTTTCCTGCAATTCTGCCTTGCTTTGAATTCCTCTTCGTTGCCTTCCCTCAATATATTTGTGGACGAGAGTTATCATTTATAACTCAGCAGGTTTGTGAATTGCAGTGCCCCTGAGCTCCATTTTTCAACTGTCTTTTTTGGGAGCTGGCCGCAAAAGCACGGGATTGCCTCAGGCCCTATTCTGGTTCCGGGCGGCAGGCTGAGCCTGTGGTTAATTCTTCTTCCTGTTGGGAAAATAGAGTGACCTGTGCCTGTCCCAACACCTAGATCTAGTCTCTCATTGGTTGCCCCTCTTCCCGTTCATCCTCAGGACAAATTGCAACCTGTAGGGAACAGGAGCTTAAAGGTGCTGATTCTCCAAGTAGGGAGATTGCTAGTAAAGTAGCTGGAATGGCGAACCCGAGCACAAGGAGATGAGAAATGAGGTGCGTTTTAGAAACCTTTCAAAATCACATGGTGTACCATCTTCTGGGTTTCTCATGCATGTTTTCGATGTAGGAAGATGCCCTTGAACCTGGAGATTTGGGACCCATGGGATGGGTACCACGCAGTATTACTTTAAAGGGTCTGCGTTTGCTCACGCAACCTCACCCAACCTCTCAGCCCCAAGAGTGTCCACCCTTATGTCTCATCCAGCTGTGGGTCTAGATATGGTCAATCCAGGTTGCATCACAGCCTCTGAACGAATTTTGTAAGAATGTCTCTCTCTTTCACTGTCTTTGTTTTACGGGTTTTTAAAAGTAATTTATTTATATAATGGGGTTTAGCTGCTTTTCATGGCTCTGTTTATGCGGCTTTACACCCATTTGACTCACTTCCAGAGAGATATCAATATATAGGTTTTAAGATTCTTACTAGTCACATATATTCTTGTGCGGTGAATAGGGGGTGTTGAGTCCAGTTCACTGAGCAAGGAGTAGGTCTTGTCTATTACATATTGGGTGTATGGAACGGTATCTGAGCGAATTTGAAACCCTTGTTTTATGCATCACCCCACCTCACCTTTCCCGTTAAGCAGCCATAGTGTGTTTTCTAAACGTGTGACTCTGTTCTCTTTTGTAATTCAGTTCAAGAGTAGCGGTTTTTACATTCCCTCTATAAGTGATAGCTTATGATAAGTGTCTTTTTCTGTGTGACTTATTTCACTTAGAATCGTCGTACCTAACTCCACTCATCTTGCTTCTACTAGCCTTATAACATTGATTTCATGTCTGAGTGATATTCCATTTTACATAAGGACCACAACTTCTTTATCCATTTTTCTCTTTCCTGGGATATTTAAGGTGTCATGAAGTGGAGGTTCTTGTCAACAGAGCAGCCCTAAACTTTCGGGTGCCTGTGTCTTGCTGATTTTTAGTTTTTCCAATTTATATGCCCATGAGTGGACGTGCCCTATGCTCCCTAAGCAGTTTTTTTTCGATGTTTCAGGACACAACGTACACTTCTCCAGAGTGGCTCTTGGCAATTTACATCCCGCCCATCAGTGTAGCAAGGCTGCCATTTCTCCATGGCCTGTCCTGCATTTCTCGTTTTGACACTTTTTGCAGCATGGCCCTTTTCACCGATGGGAAGCGAGACTTCTTTGTAGCGCTGATTTGCTTTTCCAGGTTGCTTGGTTGGCCAAAAAGGGCGTATGCGTTTTTTCCTGAATATATTCAGGAAAAAACGCATACGCCCTTTTTGGCCAAGGGCATCATTGTCGACGTTTTGCCGCTTTTCATGTGCTTTAAAGGCGATTCGTATCTACCTCCTGAAATCTGTTTCCTGCAATTCTGCCTTGCTTTGAATTCCTCTTCGTTGCCTTCCCTCAATATATTTGTGGACGAGAGTTATCATTTATAACTCTGCAGGTTTGTGAATTGCAGTGCCACTGAGCTCCATTTTTCAACTGTCTTTTTTGGGAGCTGGCCGCAAAAGCACGGGATTGCCTCAGGCCCTATTCTGGTTCCGGGCGGCAGGCTGAGCCTGTGGTTAATTCTTCTTCCTGTTGGGAAAATAGAGTGACCTGTGCCTGTCCCAACACCTAGATCTAGTCTCTCATTGGTTGCCCCTCTTCCCGTTCATCCTCAGGACAAATTGCAACCTGTAGGGAACAGGAGCTTAAAGGTGCTGATTCTCCAAGTAGGGAGATTGCTAGTGAAGTAGCTGGAATGGCGAACCCGAGCACAAGGAGATGAGAAATGAGGTGCGTTTTAGAAACCTTTCAAAATCACATGGTGTACCATCTTCTGGGTTTCTCATGCATGTTTTCGATGTAGGAAGATGCCCTTGAACCTGGAGATTTGGGACCCATGGGATGGGTACCACGCAGTATTACTTTAAAGGGTCTGCGTTTGCTCACGCAACCTCACCCAACCTCTCAGCCCCAAGAGTGTCCACCCTTATGTCTCATCCAGCTGTGGGTCTAGATATGGTCAATCCAGGTTGCATCACAGCCTCTGAACGAATTTTGTAAGAATGTCTCTCTCTTTCACTGTCTTTGTTTTATGGGTTTTTAAAAGTAATTTATTTTTATAATGGGGTTTAGCTGCTTTTCATGGCTCTGTTTATGCGGCTTTACACCCACTTGACTCACTTCCAGAGAGATATCAATATATAGGTTTTAAGATTCTTACTAGTCACATATATTCTTGTGCGGTGAATAGGGGGTGTTGAGTCCAGTTCACTGAGCAAGGAGTAGGTCTTGTCTATTACATATTGGGTGTATGGAACGGTATCTGAGCGAATGTGAAACCCTTGTTTTATGCATCACCCCACCTCACCTTTCCCGTTAAGCAGCCATAGTGTGTTTTCTAAACGTGTGACTCTGTTCTCTTTTGTAATTCAGTTCAAGAGTAGCGGTTTTTACATTCCCTCTATAAGTGATAGCTTATGATAAGTGTCTTTTTCTGTGTGACTTATCTCACTTAGAATCGTCGTACCTAACTCCACTCATCTTGCTTCTACTAGCCTTATAACATTGATTTCATGTCTGAGTGATATTCCATTGTACATAAGGACCACAACTTCTTTATCCATTTTTCTCTTTCCTGGGATATTTAAGGTGTCATGAAGTGGAGGTTCTTGTCAACAGAGCAGCCCTAAACTTTCGGGTGCCTGTGTCTTGCTGATTTTTAGTTTTTTCCAATTTATATGCCCATGAGTGGACGTGCCCTATGCTCCCTAAGCTGTTTTTTTTCGATGTTTCAGGACACAACGTACACTTCTCCAGAGTGGCTGTTGGCAATTTACATTCCGCCCATCAGTGTAGCAAGGCTGCCATTTCTCCATGGCCTGTCCTGCATTTCTCGTTTTGACACTTTTTGCAGCATGGCCCTTTTCACCGATGGGAAGCGAGACTTCTTTGTAGCGCTGATTTGCCTTTCCAGGTTGCTTGGTTGGCCAAAAAGGGCGTATGCGTTTTTTCCTGAATATATTCAGGAAAAAACGCATACGCCCTTTTTGGCCAAGGGCATCATTGTCGACGTTTTGCCGCTTTTCATGTGCTTTAAAGGCGATTCGTATCTACCTCCTGAAATCTGTTTCCTGCAATTCTGCCTTGCTTTGAATTCCTCTTCGTTGCCTTCCCTCAATATATTTGTGGACGAGAGTTATCATTTATAACTCAGCAGGTTTGTGAATTGCAGTGCCCCTGAGCTCCATTTTTCAACTGTCTTTTTTGGGAGCTGGCCGCAAAAGCACGGGATTGCCTCAGGCCCTATTCTGGTTCCGGGCGGCAGGCTGAGCCTGTGGTTAATTCTTCTTCCTGTTGGGAAAATAGAGTGACCTGTGCCTGTCCCAACACCTAGATCTAGTCTCTCATTGGTTGCCCCTCTTCCCGTTCATCCTCAGGACAAATTGCAACCTGTAGGGAACAGGAGCTTAAAGGTGCTGATTCTCCAAGTAGGGAGATTGCTAGTAAAGTAGCTGGAATGGCGAACCCGAGCACAAGGAGATGAGAAATGAGGTGCGTTTTAGAAACCTTTCAAAATCACATGGTGTACCATCTTCTGGGTTTCTCATGCATGTTTTCGATGTAGGAAGATGCCCTTGAACCTGGAGATTTGGGACCCATGGGATGGGTACCACGCAGTATTACTTTAAAGGGTCTGCGTTTGCTCACGCAACCTCACCCAACCTCTCAGCCCCAAGAGTGTCCACCCTTATGTCTCATCCAGCTGTGGGTCTAGATATGGTCAATCCAGGTTGCATCACAGCCTCTGAACGAATTTTGTAAGAATGTCTCTCTCTTTCACTGTCTTTGTTTTACGGGTTTTTAAAAGTAATTTATTTATATAATGGGGTTTAGCTGCTTTTCATGGCTCTGTTTATGCGGCTTTACACCCATTTGACTCACTTCCAGAGAGATATCAATATATAGGTTTTAAGATTCTTACTAGTCACATATATTCTTGTGCGGTGAATAGGGGGTGTTGAGTCCAGTTCACTGAGCAAGGAGTAGGTCTTGTCTATTACATATTGGGTGTATGGAACGGTATCTGAGCGAATTTGAAACCCTTGTTTTATGCATCACCCCACCTCACCTTTCCCGTTAAGCAGCCATAGTGTGTTTTCTAAACGTGTGACTCTGTTCTCTTTTGTAATTCAGTTCAAGAGTAGCGGTTTTTACATTCCCTCTATAAGTGATAGCTTATGATAAGTGTCTTTTTCTGTGTGACTTATTTCACTTAGAATCGTCGTACCTAACTCCACTCATCTTGCTTCTACTAGCCTTATAACATTGATTTCATGTCTGAGTGATATTCCATTTTACATAAGGACCACAACTTCTTTATCCATTTTTCTCTTTCCTGGGATATTTAAGGTGTCATGAAGTGGAGGTTCTTGTCAACAGAGCAGCCCTAAACTTTCGGGTGCCTGTGTCTTGCTGATTTTTAGTTTTTCCAATTTATATGCCCATGAGTGGACGTGCCCTATGCTCCCTAAGCAGTTTTTTTTCGATGTTTCAGGACACAACGTACACTTCTCCAGAGTGGCTCTTGGCAATTTACATCCCGCCCATCAGTGTAGCAAGGCTGCCATTTCTCCATGGCCTGTCCTGCATTTCTCGTTTTGACACTTTTTGCAGCATGGCCCTTTTCACCGATGGGAAGCGAGACTTCTTTGTAGCGCTGATTTGCTTTTCCAGGTTGCTTGGTTGGCCAAAAAGGGCGTATGCGTTTTTTCCTGAATATATTCAGGAAAAAACGCATACGCCCTTTTTGGCCAAGGGCATCATTGTCGACGTTTTGCCGCTTTTCATGTGCTTTAAAGGCGATTCGTATCTACCTCCTGAAATCTGTTTCCTGCAATTCTGCCTTGCTTTGAATTCCTCTTCGTTGCCTTCCCTCAATATATTTGTGGACGAGAGTTATCATTTATAACTCTGCAGGTTTGTGAATTGCAGTGCCACTGAGCTCCATTTTTCAACTGTCTTTTTTGGGAGCTGGCCGCAAAAGCACGGGATTGCCTCAGGCCCTATTCTGGTTCCGGGCGGCAGGCTGAGCCTGTGGTTAATTCTTCTTCCTGTTGGGAAAATAGAGTGACCTGTGCCTGTCCCAACACCTAGATCTAGTCTCTCATTGGTTGCCCCTCTTCCCGTTCATCCTCAGGACAAATTGCAACCTGTAGGGAACAGGAGCTTAAAGGTGCTGATTCTCCAAGTAGGGAGATTGCTAGTGAAGTAGCTGGAATGGCGAACCCGAGCACAAGGAGATGAGAAATGAGGTGCGTTTTAGAAACCTTTCAAAATCACATGGTGTACCATCTTCTGGGTTTCTCATGCATGTTTTCGATGTAGGAAGATGCCCTTGAACCTGGAGATTTGGGACCCATGGGATGGGTACCACGCAGTATTACTTTAAAGGGTCTGCGTTTGCTCACGCAACCTCACCCAACCTCTCAGCCCCAAGAGTGTCCACCCTTATGTCTCATCCAGCTGTGGGTCTAGATATGGTCAATCCAGGTTGCATCACAGCCTCTGAACGAATTTTGTAAGAATGTCTCTCTCTTTCACTGTCTTTGTTTTACGGGTTTTTAAAAGTAATTTATTTTTATAATGGGGTTTAGCTGCTTTTCATGGCTCTGTTTATGCGGCTTTACACCCACTTGACTCACTTCCAGAGAGATATCAATATATAGGTTTTAAGATTCTTACTAGTCACATATATTCTTGTGCGGTGAATAGGGGGTGTTGAGTCCAGTTCACTGAGCAAGGAGTAGGTCTTGTCTATTACATATTGGGTGTATGGAACGGTATCTGAGCGAATTTGAAACCCTTGTTTTATGCATCACCCCACCTCACCTTTCCCGTTAAGCAGCCATAGTGTGTTTTCTAAACGTGTGACTCTGTTCTGTTTTGTAATTCAGTTCAAGTGTAGCGGTTTTTACATTCCCTCTATAAGTGATAGCTTATGATAAGTGTCTTTTTCCGTGTGACTTATTTCACTTAGAATCGTCGTACCTAACTCCACTCATCTTGCTTCTACTAGCCTTATAACATTGATTTCATGTCTGAGTGATATTCCATTTTACATAAGGACCACAACTTCTTTATCCATTTTTCTCTTTCCTGGGATATTTAAGGTGTCATGAAGTGGAGGTTCTTGTCAACAGAGCAGCCCTAAACTTTCGGGTGCCTGTGTCTTGCTGATTTTTAGTTTTTCCAATTTATATGCCCATGAGTGGACGTGCCCTATGCTCCCTAAGCTGTTTTTTTTCGATGTTTCAGGACACAACGTACACTTCTCCAGAGTGGCTGTTGGCAATTTACATTCCGCCCATCAGTGTAGCAAGGCTGCCATTTCTCCATGGCCTGTCCTGCATTTCTCGTTTTGACACTTTTTGCAGCATGGCCCTTTTCACCGATGGGAAGCGAGACTTCTTTGTAGCGCTGATTTGCCTTTCCAGGTTGCTTGGTTGGCCAAAAAGGGCGTATGCGTTTTTTCCTGAATATATTCAGGAAAAAACGCATACGCCCTTTTTGGCCAAGGGCATCATTGTCGACGTTTTGCCGCTTTTCATGTGCTTTAAAGGCGATTCGTATCTACCTCCTGAAATCTGTTTCCTGCAATTCTGCCTTGCTTTCAATTCCTCTTCGTTGCCTTCCCTCAATATATTTGTGGACGAGAGTTATCATTTATAACTCTGCAGGTTTGTGAATTGCAGTGCCCCTGAGCTCCATTTTTCAACTGTCTTTTTTGGGAGCTGGCCGCAAAAGCACGGGATTGCCTCAGGCCCTATTCTGGTTCCGGGCGGCAGGCTGAGCCTGTGGTTAATTCTTCTTCCTGTTGGGAAAATAGAGTGACCTGTGCCTGTCCCAACACCTAGATCTAGTCTCTCATTGGTTGCCCCTCTTCCCGTTCATCCTCAGGACAAATTGCAACCTGTAGGGAACAGGAGCTTAAAGGTGCTGATTCTCCAAGTAGGGAGATTGCTAGTGAAGTAGCTGGAATGGCGAACCCGAGCACAAGGAGATGAGAAATGAGGTGCGTTTTAGAAACCTTTCAAAATCACATGGTGTACCATCTTCTGGGTTTCTCATGCATGTTTTCGATGTAGGAAGATGCCCTTGAACCTGGAGATTTGGGACCCATGGGATGGGTACCACGCAGTATTACTTTAAAGGGTCTGCGTTTGCTCACGCAACCTCACCCAACCTCTCAGCCCCAAGAGTGTCCACCCTTATGTCTCATCCAGCTGTGGGTCTAGATATGGTCAATCCAGGTTGCATCACAGCCTCTGAACGAATTTTGTAAGAATGTCTCTCTCTTTCACTGTCTTTGTTTTACGGGTTTTTAAAAGTAATTTATTTTTATAATGGGGTTTAGCTGCTTTTCATGGCTCTGTTTATGCGGCTTTACACCCACTTGACTCACTTCCAGAGAGATATCAATATATAGGTTTTAAGATTCTTACTAGTCACATATATTCTTGTGCGGTGAATAGGGGGTGTTGAGTCCAGTTCACTGAGCAAGGAGTAGGTCTTGTCTATTACATATTGGGTGTATGGAACGGTATCTGAGCGAATTTGAAACCCTTGTTTTATGCATCACCCCACCTCACCTTTCCCGTTAAGCAGCCATAGTGTGTTTTCTAAACGTGTGACTCTGTTCTGTTTTGTAATTCAGTTCAAGTGTAGCGGTTTTTACATTCCCTCTATAAGTGATAGCTTATGATAAGTGTCTTTTTCCGTGTGACTTATTTCACTTAGAATCGTCGTACCTAACTCCACTCATCTTGCTTCTACTAGCCTTATAACATTGATTTCATGTCTGAGTGATATTCCATTTTACATAAGGACCACAACTTCTTTATCCATTTTTCTCTTTCCTGGGATATTTAAGGTGTCATGAAGTGGAGGTTCTTGTCAACAGAGCAGCCCTAAACTTTCGGGTGCCTGTGTCTTGCTGATTTTTAGTTTTTCCAATTTATATGCCCATGAGTGGACGTGCCCTATGCTCCCTAAGCTGTTTTTTTTCGATGTTTCAGGACACAACGTACACTTCTCCAGAGTGGCTGTTGGCAATTTACATTCCGCCCATCAGTGTAGCAAGGCTGCCATTTCTCCATGGCCTGTCCTGCATTTCTCGTTTTGACACTTTTTGCAGCATGGCCCTTTTCACCGATGGGAAGCGAGACTTCTTTGTAGCGCTGATTTGCCTTTCCAGGTTGCTTGGTTGGCCAAAAAGGGCGTATGCGTTTTTTCCTGAATATATTCAGGAAAAAACGCATACGCCCTTTTTGGCCAAGGGCATCATTGTCGACGTTTTGCCGCTTTTCATGTGCTTTAAAGGCGATTCGTATCTACCTCCTGAAATCTGTTTCCTGCAATTCTGCCTTGCTTTCAATTCCTCTTCGTTGCCTTCCCTCAATATATTTGTGGACGAGAGTTATCATTTATAACTCTGCAGGTTTGTGAATTGCAGTGCCCCTGAGCTCCATTTTTCAACTGTCTTTTTTGGGAGCTGGCCGCAAAAGCACGGGATTGCCTTAGGCCCTATTCTGGTTCCGGGCGGCAGGCTGAGCCTGTGGTTAATTCTTCTTCCTGTTGGGAAAATAGAGTGACCTGTGCCTGTCCCAACACCTAGATCTAGTCTCTCATTGGTTGCCCCTCTTCCCGTTCATCCTCAGGACAAATTGCAACCTGTAGGGAACAGGAGCTTAAAGGTGCTGATTCTCCAAGTAGGGAGATTGCTAGTGAAGTAGCTGGAATGGCGAACCCGAGCACAAGGAGATGAGAAATGAGGTGCGTTTTAGAAACCTTTCAAAATCACATGGTGTACCATCTTCTGGGTTTCTCATGCATGTTTTCGATGTAGGAAGATGCCCTTGAACCTGGAGATTTGGGACCCATGGGATGGGTACCACGCAGTATTACTTTAAAGGGTCTGCGTTTGCTCACGCAACCTCACCCAACCTCTCAGCCCCAAGAGTGTCCACCCTTATGTCTCATCCAGCTGTGGGTCTAGATATGGTCAATCCAGGTTGCATCACAGCCTCTGAACGAATTTTGTAAGAATGTCTCTCTCTTTCACTGTCTTTGTTTTACGGGTTTTTAAAAGTAATTTATTTTTATAATGGGGTTTAGCTGCTTTTCATGGCTCTGTTTATGCGGCTTTACACCCACTTGACTCACTTCCAGAGAGATATCAATATATAGGTTTTAAGATTCTTACTAGTCACATATATTCTTGTGCGGTGAATAGGGGGTGTTGAGTCCAGTTCACTGAGCAAGGAGTAGGTCTTGTCTATTACATATTGGGTGTATGGAACGGTATCTGAGCGAATTTGAAACCCTTGTTTTATGCATCACCCCACCTCACCTTTCCCGTTAAGCAGCCATAGTGTGTTTTCTAAACGTGTGACTCTGTTCTGTTTTGTAATTCAGTTCAAGTGTAGCGGTTTTTACATTCCCTCTATAAGTGATAGCTTATGATAAGTGTCTTTTTCCGTGTGACTTATTTCACTTAGAATCGTCGTACCTAACTCCACTCATCTTGCTTCTACTAGCCTTATAACATTGATTTCATGTCTGAGTGATATTCCATTTTACATAAGGACCACAACTTCTTTATCCATTTTTCTCTTTCCTGGGATATTTAAGGTGTCATGAAGTGGAGGTTCTTGTCAACAGAGCAGCCCTAAACTTTCGGGTGCCTGTGTCTTGCTGATTTTTAGTTTTTCCAATTTATATGCCCATGAGTGGACGTGCCCTATGCTCCCTAAGCTGTTTTTTTTCGATGTTTCAGGACACAACGTACACTTCTCCAGAGTGGCTGTTGGCAATTTACATTCCGCCCATCAGTGTAGCAAGGCTGCCATTTCTCCATGGCCTGTCCTGCATTTCTCGTTTTGACACTTTTTGCAGCATGGCCCTTTTCACCGATGGGAAGCGAGACTTCTTTGTAGCGCTGATTTGCCTTTCCAGGTTGCTTGGTTGGCCAAAAAGGGCGTATGCGTTTTTTCCTGAATATATTCAGGAAAAAACGCATACGCCCTTTTTGGCCAAGGGCATCATTGTCGACGTTTTGCCGCTTTTCATGTGCTTTAAAGGCGATTCGTATCTACCTCCTGAAATCTGTTTCCTGCAATTCTGCCTTGCTTTCAATTCCTCTTCGTTGCCTTCCCTCAATATATTTGTGGACGAGAGTTATCATTTATAACTCTGCAGGTTTGTGAATTGCAGTGCCCCTGAGCTCCATTTTTCAACTGTCTTTTTTGGGAGCTGGCCGCAAAAGCACGGGATTGCCTCAGGCCCTATTCTGGTTCCGGGCGGCAGGCTGAGCCTGTGGTTAATTCTTCTTCCTGTTGGGAAAATAGAGTGACCTGTGCCTGTCCCAACACCTAGATCTAGTCTCTCATTGGTTGCCCCTCTTCCCGTTCATCCTCAGGACAAATTGCAACCTGTAGGGAACAGGAGCTTAAAGGTGCTGATTCTCCAAGTAGGGAGATTGCTAGTGAAGTAGCTGGAATGGCGAACCCGAGCACAAGGAGATGAGAAATGAGGTGCGTTTTAGAAACCTTTCAAAATCACATGGTGTACCATCTTCTGGGTTTCTCATGCATGTTTTCGATGTAGGAAGATGCCCTTGAACCTGGAGATTTGGGACCCATGGGATGGGTACCACGCAGTATTACTTTAAAGGGTCTGCGTTTGCTCACGCAACCTCACCCAACCTCTCAGCCCCAAGAGTGTCCACCCTTATGTCTCATCCAGCTGTGGGTCTAGATATGGTCAATCCAGGTTGCATCACAGCCTCTGAACGAATTTTGTAAGAATGTCTCTCTCTTTCACTGTCTTTGTTTTACGGGTTTTTAAAAGTAATTTATTTTTATAATGGGGTTTAGCTGCTTTTCATGGCTCTGTTTATGCGGCTTTACACCCACTTGACTCACTTCCAGAGAGATATCAATATATAGGTTTTAAGATTCTTACTAGTCACATATATTCTTGTGCGGTGAATAGGGGGTGTTGAGTCCAGTTCACTGAGCAAGGAGTAGGTCTTGTCTATTACATATTGGGTGTATGGAACGGTATCTGAGCGAATTTGAAACCCTTGTTTTATGCATCACCCCACCTCACCTTTCCCGTTAAGCAGCCATAGTGTGTTTTCTAAACGTGTGACTCTGTTCTGTTTTGTAATTCAGTTCAAGTGTAGCGGTTTTTACATTCCCTCTATAAGTGATAGCTTATGATAAGTGTCTTTTTCCGTGTGACTTATTTCACTTAGAATCGTCGTACCTAACTCCACTCATCTTGCTTCTACTAGCCTTATAACATTGATTTCATGTCTGAGTGATATTCCATTTTACATAAGGACCACAACTTCTTTATCCATTTTTCTCTTTCCTGGGATATTTAAGGTGTCATGAAGTGGAGGTTCTTGTCAACAGAGCAGCCCTAAACTTTCGGGTGCCTGTGTCTTGCTGATTTTTAGTTTTTCCAATTTATATGCCCATGAGTGGACGTGCCCTATGCTCCCTAAGCTGTTTTTTTTCGATGTTTCAGGACACAACGTACACTTCTCCAGAGTGGCTGTTGGCAATTTACATTCCGCCCATCAGTGTAGCAAGGCTGCCATTTCTCCATGGCCTGTCCTGCATTTCTCGTTTTGACACTTTTTGCAGCATGGCCCTTTTCACCGATGGGAAGCGAGACTTCTTTGTAGCGCTGATTTGCCTTTCCAGGTTGCTTGGTTGGCCAAAAAGGGCGTATGCGTTTTTTCCTGAATATATTCAGGAAAAAACGCATACGCCCTTTTTGGCCAAGGGCATCATTGTCGACGTTTTGCCGCTTTTCATGTGCTTTAAAGGCGATTCGTATCTACCTCCTGAAATCTGTTTCCTGCAATTCTGCCTTGCTTTGAATTCCTCTTCGTTGCCTTCCCTCAATATATTTGTGGACGAGAGTTATCATTTATAACTCTGCAGGTTTGTGAATTGCAGTGCCCCTGAGCTCCATTTTTCAACTGTCTTTTTTGGGAGCTGGCCGCAAAAGCACGGGATTGCCTCAGGCCCTATTCTGGTTCCGGGCGGCAGGCTGAGCCTGTGGTTAATTCTTCTTCCTGTTGGGAAAATAGAGTGACCTGTGCCTGTCCCAACACCTAGATCTAGTCTCTCATTGGTTGCCCCTCTTCCCGTTCATCCTCAGGACAAATTGCAACCTGTAGGGAACAGGAGCTTAAAGGTGCTGATTCTCCAAGTAGGGAGATTGCTAGTAAAGTAGCTGGAATGGTGAACCCGAGCACAAGGAGATGAGAAATGAGGTGCGTTTTAGAAACCTTTCAAAATCACATGGTGTACCATCTTCTGGGTTTCTCATGCATGTTTTCGATGTAGGAAGATGCCCTTGAACCTGGAGATTTGGGACCCATGGGATGGGTACCACGCAGTATTACTTTAAAGGGTCTGCGTTTGCTCACGCAACCTCACCCAACCTCTCAGCCCCAAGAGTGTCCACCCTTATGTCTCATCCAGCTGTGGGTCTAGATATGGTCAATCCAGGTTGCATCACAGCCTCTGAACGAATTTTGTAAGAATGTCTCTCTCTTTCACTGTCTTTGTTTTACGGGTTTTTAAAAGTAATTTATTTTTATAATGGGGTTTAGCTGCTTTTCATGGCTCTGTTTATGCGGCTTTACACCCCCTTGACTCACTTCCAGAGAGATATCAATATATAGGTTTTAAGATTCTTACTAGTCACATATATTCTTGTGCGGTGAATAGGGGGTGTTGAGTCCAGTTCACTGAGCAAGGAGTAGGTCTTGTCTATTACATATTGGGTGTATGGAACGGTATCTGAGCGAATTTGAAACCCTTGTTTTATGCATCACCCCACCTCACCTTTCCCGTTAAGCAGCCATAGTGTGTTTTCTAAACGTGTGACTCTGTTCTCTTTTGTAATTCAGTTCAAGAGTAGCGGTTTTTACATTCCCTCTATAAGTGATAGCTTATGATAAGTGTCTTTTTCTGTGTGACTTATTTCACTTAGAATCGTCGTACCTAACTCCACTCATCTTGCTTCTACTAGCCTTATAACATTGATTTCATGTCTGAGTGATATTCCATTGTACATAAGGACCACAACTTCTTTATCCATTTTTCTCTTTCCTGGGATATTTAAGGTGTCATGAAGTGGAGGTTCTTGTCAACAGAGCAGCCCTAAACTTTCGGGTGCCTGTGTCTTGCTGATTTTTAGTTTTTCCAATTTATATGCCCATGAGTGGACGTGCCCTATGCTCCCTAAGCTGTTTTTTTTCGATGTTTCAGGACACAACGTACACTTCTCCAGAGTGGCTGTTGGCAATTTACATTCCGCCCATCAGTGTAGCAAGGCTGCCATTTCTCCATGGCCTGTCCTGCATTTCTCGTTTTGACACTTTTTGCAGCATGGCCCTTTTCACCGATGGGAAGCGAGACTTCTTTGTAGCGCTGATTTGCCTTTCCAGGTTGCTTGGTTGGCCAAAAAGGGCGTATGCGTTTTTTCCTGAATATATTCAGGAAAAAACGCATACGCCCTTTTTGGCCAAGGGCATCATTGTCGACGTTTTGCCGCTTTTCATGTGCTTTAAAGGCGATTCGAATCTACCTCCTGAAATCTGTTTCCTGCAATTCTGCCTTGCTTTGAATTCCTCTTCGTTGCCTTCCCTCAATATATTTGTGGACGAGAGTTATCATTTATAACTCAGCAGGTTTGTGAATTGCAGTGCCACTGAGCTCCATTTTTCAACTGTCTTTTTTGGGAGCTGGCCGCAAAAGCACGGGATTGCCTCAGGCCCTATTCTGGTTCCGGGCGGCAGGCTGAGCCTGTGGTTAATTCTTCTTCCTGTTGGGAAAATAGAGTGACCTGTGCCTGTCCCAACACCTAGATCTAGTCTCTCATTGGTTGCCCCTCTTCCCGTTCATCCTCAGGACAAATTGCAACCTGTAGGGAACAGGAGCTTAAAGGTGCTGATTCTCCAAGTAGGGAGATTGCTAGTAAAGTAGCTGGAATGGCGAACCCGAGCACAAGGAGATGAGAAATGAGGTGCGTTTTAGAAACCTTTCAAAATCACATGGTGTACCATCTTCTGGGTTTCTCATGCATGTTTTCGATGTAGGAAGATGCCCTTGAACCTGGAGATTTGGGACCCATGGGATGGGTACCACGCAGTATTACTTTAAAGGGTCTGCGTTTGCTCACGCAACCTCACCCAACCTCTCAGCCCCAAGAGTGTCCACCCTTATGTCTCATCCAGCTGTGGGTCTAGATATGGTCAATCCAGGTTGCATCACAGCCTCTGAACGAATTTTGTAAGAATGTCTCTCTCTTTCACTGTCTTTGTTTTACGGGTTTTTAAAAGTAATTTATTTTTATAATGGGGTTTAGCTGCTTTTCATGGCTCTGTTTATGCGGCTTTACACCCCCTTGACTCACTTCCAGAGAGATATCAATATATAGGTTTTAAGATTCTTACTAGTCACATATATTCTTGTGCGGTGAATAGGGGGTGTTGAGTCCAGTTCACTGAGCAAGGAGTAGGTCTTGTCTATTACATATTGGGTGTATGGAACGGTATCTGAGCGAATGTGAAACCCTTGTTTTATGCATCACCCCACCTCACCTTTCCCGTTAAGCAGCCATAGTGTGTTTTCTAAACGTGTGACTCTGTTCTCTTTTGTAATTCAGTTCAAGAGTAGCGGTTTTTACATTCCCTCTATAAGTGATAGCTTATGATAAGTGTCTTTTTCTGTGTGACTTATCTCACTTAGAATCGTCGTACCTAACTCCACTCATCTTGCTTCTACTAGCCTTATAACATTGATTTCATGTCTGAGTGATATTCCATTGTACATAAGGACCACAACTTCTTTATCCATTTTTCTCTTTCCTGGGATATTTAAGGTGTCATGAAGTGGAGGTTCTTGTCAACAGAGCAGCCCTAAACTTTCGGGTGCCTGTGTCTTGCTGATTTTTAGTTTTTTCCAATTTATATGCCCATGAGTGGACGTGCCCTATGCTCCCTAAGCTGTTTTTTTTCGATGTTTCAGGACACAACGTACACTTCTCCAGAGTGGCTGTTGGCAATTTACATTCCGCCCATCAGTGTAGCAAGGCTGCCATTTCTCCATGGCCTGTCCTGCATTTCTCGTTTTGACACTTTTTGCAGCATGGCCCTTTTCACCGATGGGAAGCGAGACTTCTTTGTAGCGCTGATTTGCCTTTCCAGGTTGCTTGGTTGGCCAAAAAGGGCGTAAGCGTTTTTTCCTGAATATATTCAGGAAAAAACGCATACGCCCTTTTTGGCCAAGGGCATCATTGTCGACGTTTTGCCGCTTCTCATGTGCTTTAAAGGCGATTCGTATCTACCTCCTGAAATCTGTTTCCTGCAATTCTGCCTTGCTTTGAATTCCTCTTCGTTGCCTTCCCTCAATATATTTGTGGACGAGAGTTATCATTTATAACTCAGCAGGTTTGTGAATTGCAGTGCCCCTGAGCTCCATTTTTCAACTGTCTTTTTTGGGAGCTGGCCGCAAAAGCACGGGATTGCCTCAGGCCCTATTCTGGTTCCGGGCGGCAGGCTGAGCCTGTGGTTAATTCTTCTTCCTGTTGGGAAAATAGAGTGACCTGTGCCTGTCCCAACACCTAGATCTAGTCTCTCATTGGTTGCCCCTCTTCCCGTTCATCCTCAGGACAAATTGCAACCTGTAGGGAACAGGAGCTTAAAGGTGCTGATTCTCCAAGTAGGGAGATTGCTAGTAAAGTAGCTGGAATGGCGAACCCGAGCACAAGGAGATGAGAAATGAGGTGCGTTTTAGAAACCTTTCAAAATCACATGGTGTACCATCTTCTGGGTTTCTCATGCATGTTTTCGATGTAGGAAGATGCCCTTGAACCTGGAGATTTGGGACCCATGGGATGGGTACCACGCAGTATTACTTTAAAGGGTCTGCGTTTGCTCACGCAACCTCACCCAACCTCTCAGCCCCAAGAGTGTCCACCCTTATGTCTCATCCAGCTGTGGGTCTAGATATGGTCAATCCAGGTTGCATCACAGCCTCTGAACGAATTTTGTAAGAATGTCTCTCTCTTTCACTGTCTTTGTTTTACGGGTTTTTAAAAGTAATTTATTTTTATAATGGGGTTTAGCTGCTTTTCATGGCTCTGTTTATGCGGCTTTACACCCATTTGACTCACTTCCAGAGAGATATCAATATATAGGTTTTAAGATTCTTACTAGTCACATATATTCTTGTGCGGTGAATAGGGGGTGTTGAGTCCAGTTCACTGAGCAAGGAGTAGGTCTTGTCTATTACATATTGGGTGTATGGAACGGTATCTGAGCGAATTTGAAACCCTTGTTTTATGCATCACCCCACCTCACCTTTCCCGTTAAGCAGCCATAGTGTGTTTTCTAAACGTGTGACTCTGTTCTCTTTTGTAATTCAGTTCAAGAGTAGCGGTTTTTACATTCCCTCTATAAGTGATAGCTTATGATAAGTGTCTTTTTCTGTGTGACTTATTTCACTTAGAATCGTCGTACCTAACTCCACTCATCTTGCTTCTACTAGCCTTATAACATTGATTTCATGTCTGAGTGATATTCCATTTTACATAAGGACCACAACTTCTTTATCCATTTTTCTCTTTCCTGGGATATTTAAGGTGTCATGAAGTGGAGGTTCTTGTCAACAGAGCAGCCCTAAACTTTCGGGTGCCTGTGTCTTGCTGATTTTTAGTTTTTCCAATTTATATGCCCATGAGTGGACGTGCCCTATGCTCCCTAAGCAGTTTTTTTTTCGATGTTTCAGGACACAACGTACACTTCTCCAGAGTGGCTCTTGGCAATTTACATCCCGCCCATCAGTGTAGCAAGGCTGCCATTTCTCCATGGCCTGTCCTGCATTTCTCGTTTTGACACTTTTTGCAGCATGGCCCTTTTCACCGATGGGAAGCGAGACTTCTTTGTAGCGCTGATTTGCTTTTCCAGGTTGCTTGGTTGGCCAAAAAGGGCGTATGCGTTTTTTCCTGAATATATTCAGGAAAAAACGCATACGCCCTTTTTGGCCAAGGGCATCATTGTCGACGTTTTGCCGCTTTTCATGTGCTTTAAAGGCGATTCGTATCTACCTCCTGAAATCTGTTTCCTGCAATTCTGCCTTGCTTTGAATTCCTCTTCGTTGCCTTCCCTCAATATATTTGTGGACGAGAGTTATCATTTATAACTCTGCAGGTTTGTGAATTGCAGTGCCACTGAGCTCCATTTTTCAACTGTCTTTTTTGGGAGCTGGCCGCAAAAGCACGGGATTGCCTCAGGCCCTATTCTGGTTCCGGGCGGCAGGCTGAGCCTGTGGTTAATTCTTCTTCCTGTTGGGAAAATAGAGTGACCTGTGCCTGTCCCAACACATAGATCTAGTCTCTCATTGGTTGCCCCTCTTCCCGTTCATCCTCAGGACAAATTGCAACCTGTAGGGAACAGGAGCTTAAAGGTGCTGATTCTCCAAGTAGGGAGATTGCTAGTGAAGTAGCTGGAATGGCGAACCCGAGCACAAGGAGATGAGAAATGAGGTGCGTTTTAGAAACCTTTCAAAATCACATGGTGTACCATCTTCTGGGTTTCTCATGCATGTTTTCGATGTAGGAAGATGCCCTTGAACCTGGAGATTTGGGACCCATGGGATGGGTACCACGCAGTATTACTTTAAAGGGTCTGCGTTTGCTCACGCAACCTCACCCAACCTCTCAGCCCCAAGAGTGTCCACCCTTATGTCTCATCCAGCTGTGGGTCTAGATATGGTCAATCCAGGTTGCATCACAGCCTCTGAACGAATTTTGTAAGAATGTCTCTCTCTTTCACTGTCTTTGTTTTACGGGTTTTTAAAAGTATTTTATTTTTATAATGGGGTTTAGCTGCTTTTCATGGCTCTGTTTATGCGGCTTTACACCCACTTGACTCACTTCCAGAGAGATATCAATATATAGGTTTTAAGATTCTTACTAGTCACATATATTCTTGTGCGGTGAATAGGGGGTGTTGAGTCCAGTTCACTGAGCAAGGAGTAGGTCTTGTCTATTACATATTGGGTGTATGGAACGGTATCTGAGCGAATTTGAAACCCTTGTTTTATGCATCACCCCACCTCACCTTTCCCGTTAAGCAGCCATAGTGTGTTTTCTAAACGTGTGACTCTGTTCTGTTTTGTAATTCAGTTCAAGTGTAGCGGTTTTTACATTCCCTCTATAAGTGATAGCTTATGATAAGTGTCTTTTTCCGTGTGACTTATTTCACTTAGAATCGTCGTACCTAACTCCACTCATCTTGCTTCTACTAGCCTTATAACATTGATTTCATGTCTGAGTGATATTCCATTTTACATAAGGACCACAACTTCTTTATCCATTTTTCTCTTTCCTGGGATATTTAAGGTGTCATGAAGTGGAGGTTCTTGTCAACAGAGCAGCCCTAAACTTTCGGGTGCCTGTGTCTTGCTGATTTTTAGTTTTTCCAATTTATATGCCCATGAGTGGACGTGCCCTATGCTCCCTAAGCTGTTTTTTTTCGATGTTTCAGGACACAACGTACACTTCTCCAGAGTGGCTGTTGGCAATTTACATTCCGCCCATCAGTGTAGCAAGGCTGCCATTTCTCCATGGCCTGTCCTGCATTTCTCGTTTTGACACTTTTTGCAGCATGGCCCTTTTCACCGATGGGAAGCGAGACTTCTTTGTAGCGCTGATTTGCCTTTCCAGGTTGCTTGGTTGGCCAAAAAGGGCGTATGCGTTTTTTCCTGAATATATTCAGGAAAAAACGCATACGCCCTTTTTGGCCAAGGGCATCATTGTCGACGTTTTGCCGCTTTTCATGTGCTTTAAAGGCGATTCGTATCTACCTCCTGAAATCTGTTTCCTGCAATTCTGCCTTGCTTTCAATTCCTCTTCGTTGCCTTCCCTCAATATATTTGTGGACGAGAGTTATCATTTATAACTCTGCAGGTTTGTGAATTGCAGTGCCCCTGAGCTCCATTTTTCAACTGTCTTTTTTGGGAGCTGGCCGCAAAAGCACGGGATTGCCTCAGGCCCTATTCTGGTTCCGGGCGGCAGGCTGAGCCTGTGGTTAATTCTTCTTCCTGTTGGGAAAATAGAGTGACCTGTGCCTGTCCCAACACCTAGATCTAGTCTCTCATTGGTTGCCCCTCTTCCCGTTCATCCTCAGGACAAATTGCAACCTGTAGGGAACAGGAGCTTAAAGGTGCTGATTCTCCAAGTAGGGAGATTGCTAGTAAAGTAGCTGGAATGGTGAACCCGAGCACAAGGAGATGAGAAATGAGGTGCGTTTTAGAAACTTTTCAAAATCACATGGTGTACCATCTTCTGGGTTTCTCATGCATGTTTTCGATGTAGGAAGATGCCCTTGAACCTGGAGATTTGGGACCCATGGGATGGGTACCACGCAGTATTACTTTAAAGGGTCTGTGTTTGCTCACGCAACCTCACCCAACCTCTCAGCCCCAAGAGTGTCCACCCTTATGTCTCATCCAGGTGTGGGTCTAGATATGGTCAATCCAGGTTGCATCACAGCCTCTGAACGAATTTTGTAAGAATGTCTCTCTCTTTCACTGTCTTTGTTTTACGGGTTTTTAAAAGTAATTTATTTTTATAATGGGGTTTAGCTGCTTTTCATGGCTCTGTTTATGCGGCTTTACACCCACTTGACTCACTTCCAGAGAGATATCAATATATAGGTTTTAAGATTCTTACTAGTAACATATATTGTTGTGCGGTGAATAGGGGGTGTTGAGTCCAGTTCACTGAGCAAGGAGTAGGTCTTGTCTATTACATATTGGGTGTATGGAACGGTATCTGAGCGAATTTGAAACCCTTGTTTTATGCATCACCCCACCTCACCTTTCCCGTTAAGCAGCCATAGTGTGTTTTCTAAACGTGTGACTCTGTTCTGTTTTGTAATTCAGTTCAAGTGTAGCGGTTTTTACATTCCCTCTATAAGTGAGAGCTTATGATAAGTGTCTTTTTCCGTGTGACTTATTTCACTTAGAATCGTCGTACCTAACTCCACTCATCTTGCTTCTACTAGCCTTATAACATTGATTTCATGTCTGAGTGATATTCCATTTTACATAAGGACCACAACTTCTTTATCCATTTTTCTCTTTCCTGGGATATTTAAGGTGTCATGAAGTGGAGGTTCTTGTCAACAGAGCAGCCCTAAACTTTCGGGTGCCTGTGTCTTGCTGATTTTTAGTTTTTCCAATTTATATGCCCATGAGTGGACGTGCCCTATGCTCCCTAAGCTGTTTTTTTTCGATGTTTCAGGACACAACGTACACTTCTCCAGAGTGGCTGTTGGCAATTTACATTCCGCCCATCAGTGTAGCAAGGCTGCCATTTCTCCATGGCCTGTCCTGCATTTCTCGTTTTGACACTTTTTGCAGCATGGCCCTTTTCACCGATGGGAAGCGAGACTTCTTTGTAGCGCTGATTTGCCTTTCCAGGTTGCTTGGTTGGCCAAAAAGGGCGTATGCGTTTTTTCCTGAATATATTCAGGAAAAAACGCATACGCCCTTTTTGGCCAAGGGCATCATTGTCGACGTTTTGCCGCTTTTCATGTGCTTTAAAGGCGATTCGTATCTACCTCCTGAAATCTGTTTCCTGCAATTCTGCCTTGCTTTGAATTCCTCTTCGTTGCCTTCCCTCAATATATTTGTGGACGAGAGTTATCATTTATAACTCTGCAGGTTTGTGAATTGCAGTGCCCCTGAGCTCCATTTTTCAACTGTCTTTTTTGGGAGCTGGCCGCAAAAGCACGGGATTGCCTCAGGCCCTATTCTGGTTCCGGGCGGCAGGCTGAGCCTGTGGTTAATTCTTCTTCCTGTTGGGAAAATAGAGTGACCTGTGCCTGTCCCAACACCTAGATCTAGTCTCTCATTGGTTGCCCCTCTTCCCGTTCATCCTCAGGACAAATTGCAACCTGTAGGGAACAGGAGCTTAAAGGTGCTGATTCTCCAAGTAGGGAGATTGCTAGTAAAGTAGCTGGAATGGTGAACCCGAGCACAAGGAGATGAGAAATGAGGTGCGTTTTAGAAACCTTTCAAAATCACATGGTGTACCATCTTCTGGGTTTCTCATGCATGTTTTCGATGTAGGAAGATGCCCTTGAACCTGGAGATTTGGGACCCATGGGATGGGTACCACGCAGTATTACTTTAAAGGGTCTGCGTTTGCTCACGCAACCTCACCCAACCTCTCAGCCCCAAGAGTGTCCACCCTTATGTCTCATCCAGCTGTGGGTCTAGATATGGTCAATCCAGGTTGCATCACAGCCTCTGAACGAATTTTGTAAGAATGTCTCTCTCTTTCACTGTCTTTGTTTTACGGGTTTTTAAAAGTAATTTATTTTTATAATGGGGTTTAGCTGCTTTTCATGGCTCTGTTTATGCGGCTTTACACCCACTTGACTCACTTCCAGAGAGATATCAATATATAGGTTTTAAGATTCTTACTAGTCACATATATTGTTGTGCGGTGAATAGGGGGTGTTGAGTCCAGTTCACTGAGCAAGGAGTAGGTCTTGTCTATTACATATTGGGTGTATGGAACGGTATCTGAGCGAATGTGAAACCCTTGTTTTATGCATCACCCCACCTCACCTTTCCCGTTAAGCAGCCATAGTGTGTTTTCTAAACGTGTGACTCTGTTCTGTTTTGTAATTCAGTTCAAGTGTAGCGGTTTTTACATTCCCTCTATAAGTGAGAGCTTATGATAAGTGTCTTTTTCCGTGTGACTTATTTCACTTAGAATCGTCGTACCTAACTCCACTCATCTTGCTTCTACTAGCCTTATAACATTGATTTCATGTCTGAGTGATATTCCATTTTACATAAGGACCACAACTTCTTTATCCATTTTTCTCTTTCCTGGGATATTTAAGGTGTCATGAAGTGGAGGTTCTTGTCAACAGAGCAGCCCTAAACTTTCGGGTGCCTGTGTCTTGCTGATTTTTAGTTTTTCCAATTTATATGCCCATGAGTGGACGTGCCCTATGCTCCCTAAGCTGTTTTTTTTCGATGTTTCAGGACACAACGTACACTTCTCCAGAGTGGCTGTTGGCAATTTACATTCCGCCCATCAGTGTAGCAAGGCTGCCATTTCTCCATGGCCTGTCCTGCATTTCTCGTTTTGACACTTTTTGCAGCATGGCCCTTTTCACCGATGGGAAGCGAGACTTCTTTGTAGCGCTGATTTGCCTTTCCAGGTTGCTTGGTTGGCCAAAAAGGGCGTATGCGTTTTTTCCTGAATATATTCAGGAAAAAACGCATACGCCCTTTTTGGCCAAGGGCATCATTGTCGACGTTTTGCCGCTTTTCATGTGCTTTAAAGGCGATTCGTATCTACCTCCTGAAATCTGTTTCCTGCAATTCTGCCTTGCTTTCAATTCCTCTTCGTTGCCTTCCCTCAATATATTTGTGGACGAGAGTTATCATTTATAACTCTGCAGGTTTGTGAATTGCAGTGCCCCTGAGCTCCATTTTTCAACTGTCTTTTTTGGGAGCTGGCCGCAAAAGCACGGGATTGCCTCAGGCCCTATTCTGGTTCCGGGCGGCAGGCTGAGCCTGTGGTTAATTCTTCTTCCGGTTGGGAAAATAGAGTGACCTGTGCCTGTCCCAACACCTAGATCTAGTCTCTCATTGGTTGCCCCTCTTCCCGTTCATCCTCAGGACAAATTGCAACCTGTAGGGAACAGGAGCTTAAAGGTGCTGATTCTCCAAGTAGGGAGATTGCTAGTGAAGTAGCTGGAATGGCGAACCCGAGCACAAGGAGATGAGAAATGAGGTGCGTTTTAGAAACCTTTCAAAATCACATGGTGTACCATCTTCTGGGTTTCTCATGCATGTTTTCGATGTAGGAAGATGCCCTTGAACCTGGAGATTTGGGACCCATGGGATGGGTACCACGCAGTATTACTTTAAAGGGTCTGCGTTTGCTCACGCAACCTCACCCAACCTCTCAGCCCCAAGAGTGTCCACCCTTATGTCTCATCCAGCTGTGGGTCTAGATATGGTCAATCCAGGTTGCATCACAGCCTCTGAACGAATTTTGTAAGAATGTCTCTCTCTTTCACTGTCTTTGTTTTACGGGTTTTTAAAAGTAATTTATTTTTATAATGGGGTTTAGCTGCTTTTCATGGCTCTGTTTATGCGGCTTTACACCCACTTGACTCACTTCCAGAGAGATATCAATATATAGGTTTTAAGATTCTTACTAGTCACATATATTCTTGTGCGGTGAATAGGGGGTGTTGAGTCCAGTTCACTGAGCAAGGAGTAGGTCTTGTCTATTACATATTGGGTGTATGGAACGGTATCTGAGCGAATTTGAAACCCTTGTTTTATGCATCACCCCACCTCACCTTTCCCGTTAAGCAGCCATAGTGTGTTTTCTAAACGTGTGACTCTGTTCTGTTTTGTAATTCAGTTCAAGTGTAGCGGTTTTTACATTCCCTCTATAAGTGATAGCTTATGATAAGTGTCTTTTTCCGTGTGACTTATTTCACTTAGAATCGTCGTACCTAACTCCACTCATCTTGCTTCTACTAGCCTTATAACATTGATTTCATGTCTGAGTGATATTCCATTTTACATAAGGACCACAACTTCTTTATCCATTTTTCTCTTTCCTGGGATATTTAAGGTGTCATGAAGTGGAGGTTCTTGTCAACAGAGCAGCCCTAAACTTTCGGGTGCCTGTGTCTTGCTGATTTTTAGTTTTTCCAATTTATATGCCCATGAGTGGACGTGCCCTATGCTCCCTAAGCTGTTTTTTTTCGATGTTTCAGGACACAACGTACACTTCTCCAGAGTGGCTGTTGGCAATTTACATTCCGCCCATCAGTGTAGCAAGGCTGCCATTTCTCCATGGCCTGTCCTGCATTTCTCGTTTTGACACTTTTTGCAGCATGGCCCTTTTCACCGATGGGAAGCGAGACTTCTTTGTAGCGCTGATTTGCCTTTCCAGGTTGCTTGGTTGGCCAAAAAGGGCGTATGCGTTTTTTCCTGAATATATTCAGGAAAAAACGCATACGCCCTTTTTGGCCAAGGGCATCATTGTCGACGTTTTGCCGCTTTTCATGTGCTTTAAAGGCGATTCGTATCTACCTCCTGAAATCTGTTTCCTGCAATTCTGCCTTGCTTTCAATTCCTCTTCGTTGCCTTCCCTCAATATATTTGTGGACGAGAGTTATCATTTATAACTCTGCAGGTTTGTGAATTGCAGTGCCCCTGAGCTCCATTTTTCAACTGTCTTTTTTGGGAGCTGGCCGCAAAAGCACGGGATTGCCTCAGGCCCTATTCTGGTTCCGGGCGGCAGGCTGAGCCTGTGGTTAATTCTTCTTCCTGTTGGGAAAATAGAGTGACCTGTGCCTGTCCCAACACCTAGATCTAGTCTCTCATTGGTTGCCCCTCTTCCCGTTCATCCTCAGGACAAATTGCAACCTGTAGGGAACAGGAGCTTAAAGGTGCTGATTCTCCAAGTAGGGAGATTGCTAGTGAAGTAGCTGGAATGGCGAACCCGAGCACAAGGAGATGAGAAATGAGGTGCGTTTTAGAAACCTTTCAAAATCACATGGTGTACCATCTTCTGGGTTTCTCATGCATGTTTTCGATGTAGGAAGATGCCCTTGAACCTGGAGATTTGGGACCCATGGGATGGGTACCACGCAGTATTACTTTAAAGGGTCTGCGTTTGCTCACGCAACCTCACCCAACCTCTCAGCCCCAAGAGTGTCCACCCTTATGTCTCATCCAGCTGTGGGTCTAGATATGGTCAATCCAGGTTGCATCACAGCCTCTGAACGAATTTTGTAAGAATGTCTCTCTCTTTCACTGTCTTTGTTTTACGGGTTTTTAAAAGTAATTTATTTTTATAATGGGGTTTAGCTGCTTTTCATGGCTCTGTTTATGCGGCTTTACACCCACTTGACTCACTTCCAGAGAGATATCAATATATAGGTTTTAAGATTCTTACTAGTCACATATATTCTTGTGCGGTGAATAGGGGGTGTTGAGTCCAGTTCACTGAGCAAGGAGTAGGTCTTGTCTATTACATATTGGGTGTATGGAACGGTATCTGAGCGAATTTGAAACCCTTGTTTTATGCATCACCCCACCTCACCTTTCCCGTTAAGCAGCCATAGTGTGTTTTCTAAACGTGTGACTCTGTTCTGTTTTGTAATTCAGTTCAAGTGTAGCGGTTTTTACATTCCCTCTATAAGTGATAGCTTATGATAAGTGTCTTTTTCCGTGTGACTTATTTCACTTAGAATCGTCGTACCTAACTCCACTCATCTTGCTTCTACTAGCCTTATAACATTGATTTCATGTCTGAGTGATATTCCATTTTACATAAGGACCACAACTTCTTTATCCATTTTTCTCTTTCCTGGGATATTTAAGGTGTCATGAAGTGGAGGTTCTTGTCAACAGAGCAGCCCTAAACTTTCGGGTGCCTGTGTCTTGCTGATTTTTAGTTTTTCCAATTTATATGCCCATGAGTGGACGTGCCCTATGCTCCCTAAGCTGTTTTTTTTCGATGTTTCAGGACACAACGTACACTTCTCCAGAGTGGCTGTTGGCAATTTACATTCCGCCCATCAGTGTAGCAAGGCTGCCATTTCTCCATGGCCTGTCCTGCATTTCTCGTTTTGACACTTTTTGCAGCATGGCCCTTTTCACCGATGGGAAGCGAGACTTCTTTGTAGCGCTGATTTGCCTTTCCAGGTTGCTTGGTTGGCCAAAAAGGGCGTATGCGTTTTTTCCTGAATATATTCAGGAAAAAACGCATACGCCCTTTTTGGCCAAGGGCATCATTGTCGACGTTTTGCCGCTTTTCATGTGCTTTAAAGGCGATTCGTATCTACCTCCTGAAATCTGTTTCCTGCAATTCTGCCTTGCTTTGAATTCCTCTTCGTTGCCTTCCCTCAATATATTTGTGGACGAGAGTTATCATTTATAACTCTGCAGGTTTGTGAATTGCAGTGCCCCTGAGCTCCATTTTTCAACTGTCTTTTTTGGGAGCTGGCCGCAAAAGCACGGGATTGCCTCAGGCCCTATTCTGGTTCCGGGCGGCAGGCTGAGCCTGTGGTTAATTCTTCTTCCTGTTGGGAAAATAGAGTGACCTGTGCCTGTCCCAACACCTAGATCTAGTCTCTCATTGGTTGCCCCTCTTCCCGTTCATCCTCAGGACAAATTGCAACCTGTAGGGAACAGGAGCTTAAAGGTGCTGATTCTCCAAGTAGGGAGATTGCTAGTGAAGTAGCTGGAATGGCGAACCCGAGCACAAGGAGATGAGAAATGAGGTGCGTTTTAGAAACCTTTCAAAATCACATGGTGTACCATCTTCTGGGTTTCTCATGCATGTTTTCGATGTAGGAAGATGCCCTTGAACCTGGAGATTTGGGACCCATGGGATGGGTACCACGCAGTATTACTTTAAAGGGTCTGCGTTTGCTCACGCAACCTCACCCAACCTCTCAGCCCCAAGAGTGTCCACCCTTATGTCTCATCCAGCTGTGGGTCTAGATATGGTCAATCCAGGTTGCATCACAGCCTCTGAACGAATTTTGTAAGAATGTCTCTCTCTTTCACTGTCTTTGTTTTACGGGTTTTTAAAAGTATTTTATTTTTATAATGGGGTTTAGCTGCTTTTCATGGCTCTGTTTATGCGGCTTTACACCCACTTGACTCACTTCCAGAGAGATATCAATATATAGGTTTTAAGATTCTTACTAGTCACATATATTCTTGTGCGGTGAATAGGGGGTGTTGAGTCCAGTTCACTGAGCAAGGAGTAGGTCTTGTCTATTACATATTGGGTGTATGGAACGGTATCTGAGCGAATTTGAAACCCTTGTTTTATGCATCACCCCACCTCACCTTTCCCGTTAAGCAGCCATAGTGTGTTTTCTAAACGTGTGACTCTGTTCTGTTTTGTAATTCAGTTCAAGTGTAGCGGTTTTTACATTCCCTCTATAAGTGATAGCTTATGATAAGTGTCTTTTTCCGTGTGACTTATTTCACTTAGAATCGTCGTACCTAACTCCACTCATCTTGCTTCTACTAGCCTTATAACATTGATTTCATGTCTGAGTGATATTCCATTTTACATAAGGACCACAACTTCTTTATCCATTTTTCTCTTTCCTGGGATATTTAAGGTGTCATGAAGTGGAGGTTCTTGTCAACAGAGCAGCCCTAAACTTTCGGGTGCCTGTGTCTTGCTGATTTTTAGTTTTTCCAATTTATATGCCCATGAGTGGACGTGCCCTATGCTCCCTAAGCTGTTTTTTTTCGATGTTTCAGGACACAACGTACACTTCTCCAGAGTGGCTGTTGGCAATTTACATTCCGCCCATCAGTGTAGCAAGGCTGCCATTTCTCCATGGCCTGTCCTGCATTTCTCGTTTTGACACTTTTTGCAGCATGGCCCTTTTCACCGATGGGAAGCGAGACTTCTTTGTAGCGCTGATTTGCCTTTCCAGGTTGCTTGGTTGGCCAAAAAGGGCGTATGCGTTTTTTCCTGAATATATTCAGGAAAAAACGCATACGCCCTTTTTGGCCAAGGGCATCATTGTCGACGTTTTGCCGCTTTTCATGTGCTTTAAAGGCGATTCGTATCTACCTCCTGAAATCTGTTTCCTGCAATTCTGCCTTGCTTTCAATTCCTCTTCGTTGCCTTCCCTCAATATATTTGTGGACGAGAGTTATCATTTATAACTCTGCAGGTTTGTGAATTGCAGTGCCCCTGAGCTCCATTTTTCAACTGTCTTTTTTGGGAGCTGGCCGCAAAAGCACGGGATTGCCTCAGGCCCTATTCTGGTTCCGGGCGGCAGGCTGAGCCTGTGGTTAATTCTTCTTCCTGTTGGGAAAATAGAGTGACCTGTGCCTGTCCCAACACCTAGATCTAGTCTCTCATTGGTTGCCCCTCTTCCCGTTCATCCTCAGGACAAATTGCAACCTGTAGGGAACAGGAGCTTAAAGGTGCTGATTCTCCAAGTAGGGAGATTGCTAGTAAAGTAGCTGGAATGGTGAACCCGAGCACAAGGAGATGAGAAATGAGGTGCGTTTTAGAAACCTTTCAAAATCACATGGTGTACCATCTTCTGGGTTTCTCATGCATGTTTTCGATGTAGGAAGATGCCCTTGAACCTGGAGATTTGGGACCCATGGGATGGGTACCACGCAGTATTACTTTAAAGGGTCTGTGTTTGCTGACGCAACCTCACCCAACCTCTCAGCCCCAAGAGTGTCCACCCTTATGTCTCATCCAGGTGTGGGTCTAGATATGGTCAATCCAGGTTGCATCACAGCCTCTGAACGAATTTTGTAAGAATGTCTCTCTCTTTCACTGTCTTTGTTTTACGGGTTTTTAAAAGTAATTTATTTTTATAATGGGGTTTAGCTGCTTTTCATGGCTCTGTTTATGCGGCTTTACACCCACTTGACTCACTTCCAGAGAGATATCAATATATAGGTTTTAAGATTCTTACTAGTCACATATATTCTTGTGCGGTGAATAGGGGGTGTTGAGTCCAGTTCACTGAGCAAGGAGTAGGTCTTGTCTATTACATATTGGGTGTATGGAACGGTATCTGAGCGAATTTGAAACCCTTGTTTTATGCATCACCCCACCTCACCTTTCCCGTTAAGCAGCCATAGTGTGTTTTCTAAACGTGTGACTCTGTTCTGTTTTGTAATTCAGTTCAAGTGTAGCGGTTTTTACATTCCCTCTATAAGTGATAGCTTATGATAAGTGTCTTTTTCCGTGTGACTTATTTCACTTAGAATCGTCGTACCTAACTCCACTCATCTTGCTTCTACTAGCCTTATAACATTGATTTCATGTCTGAGTGATATTCCATTTTACATAAGGACCACAACTTCTTTATCCATTTTTCTCTTTCCTGGGATATTTAAGGTGTCATGAAGTGGAGGTTCTTGTCAACAGAGCAGCCCTAAACTTTCGGGTGCCTGTGTCTTGCTGATTTTTAGTTTTTCCAATTTATATGCCCATGAGTGGACGTGCCCTATGCTCCCTAAGCTGTTTTTTTTCGATGTTTCAGGACACAACGTACACTTCTCCAGAGTGGCTGTTGGCAATTTACATTCCGCCCATCAGTGTAGCAAGGCTGCCATTTCTCCATGGCCTGTCCTGCATTTCTCGTTTTGACACTTTTTGCAGCATGGCCCTTTTCACCGATGGGAAGCGAGACTTCTTTGTAGCGCTGATTTGCCTTTCCAGGTTGCTTGGTTGGCCAAAAAGGGCGTATGCGTTTTTTCCTGAATATATTCAGGAAAAAACGCATACGCCCTTTTTGGCCAAGGGCATCATTGTCGACGTTTTGCCGCTTTTCATGTGCTTTAAAGGCGATTCGTATCTACCTCCTGAAATCTGTTTCCTGCAATTCTGCCTTGCTTTGAATTCCTCTTCGTTGCCTTCCCTCAATATATTTGTGGACGAGAGTTATCATTTATAACTCTGCAGGTTTGTGAATTGCAGTGCCCCTGAGCTCCATTTTTCAACTGTCTTTTTTGGGAGCTGGCCGCAAAAGCACGGGATTGCCTCAGGCCCTATTCTGGTTCCGGGCGGCAGGCTGAGCCTGTGGTTAATTCTTCTTCCTGTTGGGAAAATAGAGTGACCTGTGCCTGTCCCAACACCTAGATCTAGTCTCTCATTGGTTGCCCCTCTTCCCGTTCATCCTCAGGACAAATTGCAACCTGTAGGGAACAGGAGCTTAAAGGTGCTGATTCTCCAAGTAGGGAGATTGCTAGTAAAGTAGCTGGAATGGTGAACCCGAGCACAAGGAGATGAGAAATGAGGTGCGTTTTAGAAACCTTTCAAAATCACATGGTGTACCATCTTCTGGGTTTCTCATGCATGTTTTCGATGTAGGAAGATGCCCTTGAACCTGGAGATTTGGGACCCATGGGATGGGTACCACGCAGTATTACTTTAAAGGGTCTGCGTTTGCTCACGCAACCTCACCCAACCTCTCAGCCCCAAGAGTGTCCACCCTTATGTCTCATCCAGCTGTGGGTCTAGATATGGTCAATCCAGGTTGCATCACAGCCTCTGAACGAATTTTGTAAGAATGTCTCTCTCTTTCACTGTCTTTGTTTTACGGGTTTTTAAAAGTAATTTATTTTTATAATGGGGTTTAGCTGCTTTTCATGGCTCTGTTTATGCGGCTTTACACCCACTTGACTCACTTCCAGAGAGATATCAATATATAGGTTTTAAGATTCTTACTAGTCACATATATTGTTGTGCGGTGAATAGGGGGTGTTGAGTGCAGTTCACTGAGCAAGGAGTAGGTCTTGTCTATTACATATTGGGTGTATGGAACGGTATCTGAGCGAATGTGAAACCCTTGTTTTATGCATCACCCCACCTCACCTTTCCCGTTAAGCAGCCATAGTGTGTTTTCTAAACGTGTGACTCTGTTCTGTTTTGTAATTCAGTTCAAGTGTAGCGGTTTTTACATTCCCTCTATAAGTGAGAGCTTATGATAAGTGTCTTTTTCCGTGTGACTTATTTCACTTAGAATCGTCGTACCTAACTCCACTCATCTTGCTTCTACTAGCCTTATAACATTGATTTCATGTCTGAGTGATATTCCATTTTACATAAGGACCACAACTTCTTTATCCATTTTTCTCTTTCCTGGGATATTTAAGGTGTCATGAAGTGGAGGTTCTTGTCAACAGAGCAGCCCTAAACTTTCGGGTGCCTGTGTCTTGCTGATTTTTAGTTTTTCCAATTTATATGCCCATGAGTGGACGTGCCCTATGCTCCCTAAGCTGTTTTTTTTCGATGTTTCAGGACACAACGTACACTTCTCCAGAGTGGCTGTTGGCAATTTACATTCCGCCCATCAGTGTAGCAAGGCTGCCATTTCTCCATGGCCTGTCCTGCATTTCTCGTTTTGACACTTTTTGCAGCATGGCCCTTTTCACCGATGGGAAGCGAGACTTCTTTGTAGCGCTGATTTGCCTTTCCAGGTTGCTTGGTTGGCCAAAAAGGGCGTATGCGTTTTTTCCTGAATATATTCAGGAAAAAACGCATACGCCCTTTTTGGCCAAGGGCATCATTGTCGACGTTTTGCCGCTTTTCATGTGCTTTAAAGGCGATTCGTATCTACCTCCTGAAATCTGTTTCCTGCAATTCTGCCTTGCTTTCAATTCCTCTTCGTTGCCTTCCCTCAATATATTTGTGGACGAGAGTTATCATTTATAACTCTGCAGGTTTGTGAATTGCAGTGCCCCTGAGCTCCATTTTTCAACTGTCTTTTTTGGGAGCTGGCCGCAAAAGCACGGGATTGCCTCAGGCCCTATTCTGGTTCCGGGCGGCAGGCTGAGCCTGTGGTTAATTCTTCTTCCTGTTGGGAAAATAGAGTGACCTGTGCCTGTCCCAACACCTAGATCTAGTCTCTCATTGGTTGCCCCTCTTCCCGTTCATCCTCAGGACAAATTGCAACCTGTAGGGAACAGGAGCTTAAAGGTGCTGATTCTCCAAGTAGGGAGATTGCTAGTGAAGTAGCTGGAATGGCGAACCCGAGCACAAGGAGATGAGAAATGAGGTGCGTTTTAGAAACCTTTCAAAATCACATGGTGTACCATCTTCTGGGTTTCTCATGCATGTTTTCGATGTAGGAAGATGCCCTTGAACCTGGAGATTTGGGACCCATGGGATGGGTACCACGCAGTATTACTTTAAAGGGTCTGCGTTTGCTCACGCAACCTCACCCAACCTCTCAGCCCCAAGAGTGTCCACCCTTATGTCTCATCCAGCTGTGGGTCTAGATATGGTCAATCCAGGTTGCATCACAGCCTCTGAACGAATTTTGTAAGAATGTCTCTCTCTTTCACTGTCTTTGTTTTACGGGTTTTTAAAAGTAATTTATTTTTATAATGGGGTTTAGCTGCTTTTCATGGCTCTGTTTATGCGGCTTTACACCCACTTGACTCACTTCCAGAGAGATATCAATATATAGGTTTTAAGATTCTTACTAGTCACATATATTCTTGTGCGGTGAATAGGGGGTGTTGAGTCCAGTTCACTGAGCAAGGAGTAGGTCTTGTCTATTACATATTGGGTGTATGGAACGGTATCTGAGCGAATTTGAAACCCTTGTTTTATGCATCACCCCACCTCACCTTTCCCGTTAAGCAGCCATAGTGTGTTTTCTAAACGTGTGACTCTGTTCTGTTTTGTAATTCAGTTCAAGTGTAGCGGTTTTTACATTCCCTCTATAAGTGATAGCTTATGATAAGTGTCTTTTTCCGTGTGACTTATTTCACTTAGAATCGTCGTACCTAACTCCACTCATCTTGCTTCTACTAGCCTTATAACATTGATTTCATGTCTGAGTGATATTCCATTTTACATAAGGACCACAACTTCTTTATCCATTTTTCTCTTTCCTGGGATATTTAAGGTGTCATGAAGTGGAGGTTCTTGTCAACAGAGCAGCCCTAAACTTTCGGGTGCCTGTGTCTTGCTGATTTTTAGTTTTTCCAATTTATATGCCCATGAGTGGACGTGCCCTATGCTCCCTAAGCTGTTTTTTTTCGATGTTTCAGGACACAACGTACACTTCTCCAGAGTGGCTGTTGGCAATTTACATTCCGCCCATCAGTGTAGCAAGGCTGCCATTTCTCCATGGCCTGTCCTGCATTTCTCGTTTTGACACTTTTTGCAGCATGGCCCTTTTCACCGATGGGAAGCGAGACTTCTTTGTAGCGCTGATTTGCCTTTCCAGGTTGCTTGGTTGGCCAAAAAGGGCGTATGCGTTTTTTCCTGAATATATTCAGGAAAAAACGCATACGCCCTTTTTGGCCAAGGGCATCATTGTCGACGTTTTGCCGCTTTTCATGTGCTTTAAAGGCGATTCGTATCTACCTCCTGAAATCTGTTTCCTGCAATTCTGCCTTGCTTTCAATTCCTCTTCGTTGCCTTCCCTCAATATATTTGTGGACGAGAGTTATCATTTATAACTCTGCAGGTTTGTGAATTGCAGTGCCCCTGAGCTCCATTTTTCAACTGTCTTTTTTGGGAGCTGGCCGCAAAAGCACGGGATTGCCTCAGGCCCTATTCTGGTTCCGGGCGGCAGGCTGAGCCTGTGGTTAATTCTTCTTCCTGTTGGGAAAATAGAGTGACCTGTGCCTGTCCCAACACCTAGATCTAGTCTCTCATTGGTTGCCCCTCTTCCCGTTCATCCTCAGGACAAATTGCAACCTGTAGGGAACAGGAGCTTAAAGGTGCTGATTCTCCAAGTAGGGAGATTGCTAGTGAAGTAGCTGGAATGGCGAACCCGAGCACAAGGAGATGAGAAATGAGGTGCGTTTTAGAAACCTTTCAAAATCACATGGTGTACCATCTTCTGGGTTTCTCATGCATGTTTTCGATGTAGGAAGATGCCCTTGAACCTGGAGATTTGGGACCCATGGGATGGGTACCACGCAGTATTACTTTAAAGGGTCTGCGTTTGCTCACGCAACCTCACCCAACCTCTCAGCCCCAAGAGTGTCCACCCTTATGTCTCATCCAGCTGTGGGTCTAGATATGGTCAATCCAGGTTGCATCACAGCCTCTGAACGAATTTTGTAAGAATGTCTCTCTCTTTCACTGTCTTTGTTTTACGGGTTTTTAAAAGTAATTTATTTTTATAATGGGGTTTAGCTGCTTTTCATGGCTCTGTTTATGCGGCTTTACACCCACTTGACTCACTTCCAGAGAGATATCAATATATAGGTTTTAAGATTCTTACTAGTCACATATATTCTTGTGCGGTGAATAGGGGGTGTTGAGTCCAGTTCACTGAGCAAGGAGTAGGTCTTGTCTATTACATATTGGGTGTATGGAACGGTATCTGAGCGAATTTGAAACCCTTGTTTTATGCATCACCCCACCTCACCTTTCCCGTTAAGCAGCCATAGTGTGTTTTCTAAACGTGTGACTCTGTTCTGTTTTGTAATTCAGTTCAAGTGTAGCGGTTTTTACATTCCCTCTATAAGTGATAGCTTATGATAAGTGTCTTTTTCCGTGTGACTTATTTCACTTAGAATCGTCGTACCTAACTCCACTCATCTTGCTTCTACTAGCCTTATAACATTGATTTCATGTCTGAGTGATATTCCATTTTACATAAGGACCACAACTTCTTTATCCATTTTTCTCTTTCCTGGGATATTTAAGGTGTCATGAAGTGGAGGTTCTTGTCAACAGAGCAGCCCTAAACTTTCGGGTGCCTGTGTCTTGCTGATTTTTAGTTTTTCCAATTTATATGCCCATGAGTGGACGTGCCCTATGCTCCCTAAGCTGTTTTTTTTCGATGTTTCAGGACACAACGTACACTTCTCCAGAGTGGCTGTTGGCAATTTACATTCCGCCCATCAGTGTAGCAAGGCTGCCATTTCTCCATGGCCTGTCCTGCATTTCTCGTTTTGACACTTTTTGCAGCATGGCCCTTTTCACCGATGGGAAGCGAGACTTCTTTGTAGCGCTGATTTGCCTTTCCAGGTTGCTTGGTTGGCCAAAAAGGGCGTATGCGTTTTTTCCTGAATATATTCAGGAAAAAACGCATACGCCCTTTTTGGCCAAGGGCATCATTGTCGACGTTTTGCCGCTTTTCATGTGCTTTAAAGGCGATTCGTATCTACCTCCTGAAATCTGTTTCCTGCAATTCTGCCTTGCTTTCAATTCCTCTTCGTTTCCTTCCCTCAATATATTTGTGGACGAGAGTTATCATTTATAACTCTGCAGGTTTGTGAATTGCAGTGCCCCTGAGCTCCATTTTTCAACTGTCTTTTTTGGGAGCTGGCCGCAAAAGCACGGGATTGCCTCAGGCCCTATTCTGGTTCCGGGCGGCAGGCTGAGCCTGTGGTTAATTCTTCTTCCTGTTGGGAAAATAGAGTGACCTGTGCCTGTCCCAACACCTAGATCTAGTCTCTCATTGGTTGCCCCTCTTCCCGTTCATCCTCAGGACAAATTGCAACCTGTAGGGAACAGGAGCTTAAAGGTGCTGATTCTCCAAGTAGGGAGATTGCTAGTGAAGTAGCTGGAATGGCGAACCCGAGCACAAGGAGATGAGAAATGAGGTGCGTTTTAGAAACCTTTCAAAATCACATGGTGTACCATCTTCTGGGTTTCTCATGCATGTTTTCGATGTAGGAAGATGCCCTTGAACCTGGAGATTTGGGACCCATGGGATGGGTACCACGCAGTATTACTTTAAAGGGTCTGCGTTTGCTCACGCAACCTCACCCAACCTCTCAGCCCCAAGAGTGTCCACCCTTATGTCTCATCCAGCTGTGGGTCTAGATATGGTCAATCCAGGTTGCATCACAGCCTCTGAACGAATTTTGTAAGAATGTCTCTCTCTTTCACTGTCTTTGTTTTACGGGTTTTTAAAAGTAATTTATTTTTATAATGGGGTTTAGCTGCTTTTCATGGCTCTGTTTATGCGGCTTTACACCCACTTGACTCACTTCCAGAGAGATATCAATATATAGGTTTTAAGATTCTTACTAGTCACATATATTCTTGTGTGGTGAATAGGGGGTGTTGAGTCCAGTTCACTGAGCAAGGAGTAGGTCTTGTCTATTACATATTGGGTGTATGGAACGGTATCTGAGCGAATTTGAAACCCTTGTTTTATGCATCACCCCACCTCACCTTTCCCGTTAAGCAGCCATAGTGTGTTTTCTAAACGTGTGACTCTGTTCTGTTTTGTAATTCAGTTCAAGTGTAGCGGTTTTTACATTCCCTCTATAAGTGATAGCTTATGATAAGTGTCTTTTTCCGTGTGACTTATTTCACTTAGAATCGTCGTACCTAACTCCACTCATCTTGCTTCTACTAGCCTTATAACATTGATTTCATGTCTGAGTGATATTCCATTTTACATAAGGACCACAACTTCTTTATCCATTTTTCTCTTTCCTGGGATATTTAAGGTGTCATGAAGTGGAGGTTCTTGTCAACAGAGCAGCCCTAAACTTTCGGGTGCCTGTGTCTTGCTGATTTTTAGTTTTTCCAATTTATATGCCCATGAGTGGACGTGCCCTATGCTCCCTAAGCTGTTTTTTTTCGATGTTTCAGGACACAACGTACACTTCTCCAGAGTGGCTGTTGGCAATTTACATTCCGCCCATCAGTGTAGCAAGGCTGCCATTTCTCCATGGCCTGTCCTGCATTTCTCGTTTTGACACTTTTTGCAGCATGGCCCTTTTCACCGATGGGAAGCGAGACTTCTTTGTAGCGCTGATTTGCCTTTCCAGGTTGCTTGGTTGGCCAAAAAGGGCGTATGCGTTTTTTCCTGAATATATTCAGGAAAAAACGCATACGCCCTTTTTGGCCAAGGGCATCATTGTCGACGTTTTGCCGCTTTTCATGTGCTTTAAAGGCGATTCGTATCTACCTCCTGAAATCTGTTTCCTGCAATTCTGCCTTGCTTTCAATTCCTCTTCGTTGCCTTCCCTCAATATATTTGTGGACGAGAGTTATCATTTATAACTCTGCAGGTTTGTGAATTGCAGTGCCCCTGAGCTCCATTTTTCAACTGTCTTTTTTGGGAGCTGGCCGCAAAAGCACGGGATTGCCTCAGGCCCTATTCTGGTTCCGGGCGGCAGGCTGAGCCTGTGGTTAATTCTTCTTCCTGTTGGGAAAATAGAGTGACCTGTGCCTGTCCCAACACCTAGATCTAGTCTCTCATTGGTTGCCCCTCTTCCCGTTCATCCTCAGGACAAATTGCAACCTGTAGGGAACAGGAGCTTAAAGGTGCTGATTCTCCAAGTAGGGAGATTGCTAGTAAAGTAGCTGGAATGGTGAACCCGAGCACAAGGAGATGAGAAATGAGGTGCGTTTTAGAAACCTTTCAAAATCACATGGTGTACCATCTTCTGGGTTTCTCATGCATGTTTTCGATGTAGGAAGATGCCCTTGAACCTGGAGATTTGGGACCCATGGGATGGGTACCACGCAGTATTACTTTAAAGGGTCTGCGTTTGCTCACGCAACCTCACCCAACCTCTCAGCCCCAAGAGTGTCCACCCTTATGTCTCATCCAGCTGTGGGTCTAGATATGGTCAATCCAGGTTGCATCACAGCCTCTGAACGAATTTTGTAAGAATGTCTCTCTCTTTCACTGTCTTTGTTTTACGGGTTTTTAAAAGTAATTTATTTTTATAATGGGGTTTAGCTGCTTTTCATGGCTCTGTTTATGCGGCTTTACACCCCCTTGACTCACTTCCAGAGAGATATCAATATATAGGTTTTAAGATTCTTACTAGTCACATATATTCTTGTGCGGTGAATAGGGGGTGTTGAGTCCAGTTCACTGAGCAAGGAGTAGGTCTTGTCTATTACATATTGGGTGTATGGAACGGTATCTGAGCGAATTTGAAACCCTTGTTTTATGCATCACCCCACCTCACCTTTCCCGTTAAGCAGCCATAGTGTGTTTTCTAAACGTGTGACTCTGTTCTCTTTTGTAATTCAGTTCAAGAGTAGCGGTTTTTACATTCCCTCTATAAGTGATAGCTTATGATAAGTGTCTTTTTCTGTGTGACTTATTTCACTTAGAATCGTCGTACCTAACTCCACTCATCTTGCTTCTACTAGCCTTATAACATTGATTTCATGTCTGAGTGATATTCCATTGTACATAAGGACCACAACTTCTTTATCCATTTTTCTCTTTCCTGGGATATTTAAGGTGTCATGAAGTGGAGGTTCTTGTCAACAGAGCAGCCCTAAACTTTCGGGTGCCTGTGTCTTGCTGATTTTTAGTTTTTCCAATTTATATGCCCATGAGTGGACGTGCCCTATGCTCCCTAAGCTGTTTTTTTTCGATGTTTCAGGACACAACGTACACTTCTCCAGAGTGGCTGTTGGCAATTTACATTCCGCCCATCAGTGTAGCAAGGCTGCCATTTCTCCATGGCCTGTCCTGCATTTCTCGTTTTGACACTTTTTGCAGCATGGCCCTTT